>NW_027531917.1:8939997-9002386 GCF_008692635.1 Crocuta crocuta | reverse complement strand
TTTTTGCATATTGATATTTTAAAAATAATTTAAATTTTTTTAATAAAATTTAAAAAATGATGTTTGTATTTCTTTAACATTTTGCTGTTCTACTTTTTTCTAGTTTTATTTTTAAAAATTATATGAAAAGTTATCTTTCATAAGACATATAGATATTTTTTAGTAGAGCGAAGTTTAGAGTTTAGATAATATCTTTTGAACTTTGTTAAAATGTCGTTTTTAATGTTTATTTATTTTTGAGAGAGAGAGAGCAAGCAGAGGAGGGGCAGAGAGAGAGGGAGACACAGAATCTGAAACAGGCTCCAGTCTCTGAGCTGTCAGCACAGAGCCCATCGTGGGGTTCGAACTCATGAACCATGAGATCATGACCTGAGCTGAAGTCGGATGCTTAACCAAGTGAGCCACCTAGGCAACCCCAAATGTCTTATTTTTTATAATTATTATTATCTTTACAGATGAGGAAAGTGAGGCATAGAGAGGTTTAAGTAACCTTTCTAAAGTCACATAATTGGTAAATGATGGCTCAGATTCGAGAACCCATGTAGTTATATGATAATAAGCATTATCTTTTTTTTTTAAGTTTGTTTATTTTGAAAGAGAAAGTGAGCAGGAGTGAGCAGAGAGAGAGAGGGAGAGAATCCCAAGTATACTTGCACTGACAGGAATCCTGATATCATGACCTGAGCTAAAATCAAGAGTTGGACACTCTACCAACTCAGCCACCCAGGCACCCCATTAAGCACTTTCATAAGCATTTTATTTGACTCTGTTCTGTAGTTATTTGAGTACTATTATTTCCTTTATAGATGGTTTAGGATACAGTTTATGTGATTTTTCTCAGATTGCATAACGAGGAAGTGGAGTCAGTGAACCTGGAACCTCCACATTACGGAGTACTAATCCAGTGCTGCAGCTGTACATTAAAAAATATATATTGTGCTGAAATTGTAGAGTTTATAGGAGTAAAGGGCTTCCCTAGAGTCAAGGTAGCATCTCCACAGCGAGAAGTATAAACAGAATGAAACGGACATGCTTGGGAAAGCAGACAAGTCAACTGTCTGGAAATCCTCCTTGGGCAGAAACTGAATCTACAGCACTTTTTGCTAGTTTTTTACTGGGGAAATGAAATAATAAAAATATGTAACATTTATTAAGTATTTGTTAAGTGCTTAGAACTGTTTTAAGTGTTTGGTTATATTAACCCATTTGATCATCACCCCAGTGATCTTATGTCACACAGCAAAAGAAGTGCAAATCCAAGCATTCTGGTTCATGAGAATGAGCTTCTAACCAGTCTGCTTTAGGGAGAGAAAGTCAGCAGTATGTGCAGGATGTTCTAAAATGGGAAATGAGTAGAAACAGTGGAAGCAGTTTGTTTGTGGGAAAACATATTCAAAATGAGTTTCTAAGACATGCAGTAGACAGTAACTTTTTAAAGTGCTCCACATATTTTTAGACAACTCTACAATGCATGTATTCAAAATCACTCATTAAAAATGTTTGGTAATTTCACTAACAAAAATGATCCATTTGATCATGTGCCTTAGATAGTCGCCAGGATTCATAGATATAGAGATAGAGGACATTGCAGAGATATCCTAATTTAATTCTGTCTGTGACAGAAAAAGAAATAGAAAATTCCTCTTTCTTCTATTATGTTTCCTCTCCCAGTTTCATTGACCTGTATCTCATCAGCTGGCTAAACGTCACAGAGAATGCAGAACTTGTTGCATTTCAGAAGTTATTACAATGTATGCACAACATGGAAAGCATGAGATAACATTATTATTATAGGTTTATGGAGCATGTTGAATCACTAAGTTAAGTTATTTTACAAACGAATCATAGATTTATATCCAATGGATAGCGATGCATCTGTCCAGTTGTTCTGGGATAGAGATGTTAAGATGGAATTACATGAACTTTATAGGGGAAAATGCAGCAGAAGGAAGGAGGCAGGAAGAACAGAAGTGGTCAGGCAGCACCTCGTGCTGGGATTTAGGTCAGAGGTCTGTGAAGAGGTGGAGGGAAAGAGAAGACTGGAGGAGGAAGGGACATAGCCAGCAGCACAACTCTGCGGGTGTCACAAGCGGTGGGGAGTCCCAGAGTGAAGACCCCTTAGAGGAGTCCTGCACTGAGCAGGGAGGGCTTGGCTCCAGTCCCTTGTGGCGTTTAGTCATCGAGGGGAGGGTGGCCAGGGTGTGAAGGCTGCGGTGGGTCCAGAAGGTACAGCAGCTGGAGGCTGTCTGCCTGCTGCAGACTTAGCAGGACGATCCGAGCAGGCACTCCCATGCCTGCCACAGTGGTGTGAACAACAGTTTGCTGGTAGTAAAGAATAAAGAGCTTGCAGCAGTTTACATGATGAGGGTGCCTTCCTTCCAACACTCTGAGCTCTTATTTTCAGTTGCTTAGAAAACTTCTTATAGCCCATTTGCCGTGTGTCTCTATTTGTATCATATAGGTCTTCCTAAAACTGCATTATTTTCAAGAAAACCTTCCAAACTTAGATTTTGATCAGGCTGAATATGTATTTGATAATGGCTTCTGGAGAGGTGATAGTATTCAAGTAATCCAATTCTCTCTTCTAAGCTCCTTAGATACCTCACTCATTCATTTGTTCAATCAGCACTTACTACAAGGGCAATAGACATTGAAATATGGGCACGCGAAAGACGTTGTTCCAGGAGCTGTGTATATTTTGGAAAGTCTAGAGACTAGGATGCTTATAGAGTTTGTTAGAAATGAGGCTGGGGTGTAGGCAAGAAACAGGATCTTAAATGGCTTTAACCTGCTCTGCTACAGAATTTGTATGTTATCTTAAAAGTGATGGAGAGCCCTGCAAAACTTTTATGCATGACAATGACATGATCAAATGCATGGTTTAGAAGAAATACTCTACTGGCCAGATAAAAGATAGGAAAGGAAAGCAAATAAAGACCAATTAGGAATTTCTAATTGTAATCCAGAAGAGAAATGAAGACATGAACTAAAACACTTAAAACAGTTTGGTGATTAATTGGATAGTGAAGGATGGGGAGAGGGAGAAGACAAGATGACTTCATATTTGTGGTCTACACCTTGCTACTCAAAATGTGGTCTGGAATCAGTCGTCAGCATCACTGGAAGCTTATAAAAAAAAAGCAGTCTCAGGTCACCAGTGTGGCTCAGTGCCTAACTCTTGATTTTGGCTCAGGTCATCATCCCAGCATCTTGAGACTCACCCCACATTGAGCCCCTTACTGGGCTCTGTGTTGAGTGTGGAGCCTGCTTAAGGCTTCTCTGCCCCTCTCTCCACCACCTCTCTAAAATAAATGAAAAAAAGAAAAGAAAAGCACAGTCTCAGTCCCCACTCTAGACAGACTGAATCAGAAACTTCTTTTCCAAAAGATTCCCCAGTGGTTTTGAATGAACACTGAAGTCAGAGAAGCACTGGTCTAGCTCAAGGATCAGTAAATGTTTTCCATAAACCAGGAAACTTTTGCCATAAAGGGCTAGACAGTAAATATTTTAGGCTGTGTTTGCAAACGATGCTCCTCTGTTGCTCCTCCTCAACCTGGCTATTGTAGCTTAAAAGCAGCCATAGAATGAATTCGTGTAGCATAATACACAAATGAATGTGGCTGTGCTCCAATACAACTTCACTTATGGACACTAATTTTGAATTTTACATAATTTTTACATGTCAAAAATCTTCTTTTGACTTTCTACTACCATTAAGCAAATGGAAGCCATTCTAAGCTCTTGAGCTATATAAAACCTTGTGGCAGGCCAGGTTTGATTCCTGAATCATTTTTACCAACATCTCGTCTAGGTGAGTGAGGGAGTGATGGGCTGCTCATAAAGGTAGGAAACACAGGGAGAATAATTTGTTGGGGGTATGTGCTAAAAAAACATTTATATAATTCTAGATATTGGAAGCTAAACAAGCTTGATTAGAAAGCTTTTAGGGCATCTGGGTAACCCTGTCGCTTAAGCATCCGACTTCGGTTCAGGTCTGATCTCACCACTTGTGAGTTCGAGCCCCATGTGGGGCTCTGCGCTGACAGGTCAGAACCTGGACCCTGCTTCGGATTCTGCATCTTCCTCTCTCTCTGCCCCTCCCCCGCTCTCACCCTGTCTTCTCTCTCTCAAAACTAAATAAGCACTAAAAAAATTTTAGGAAGCTTTTATAACTTCATTCAGGGAAATCTACCTGGTCTCTATGTTCCTCTGATAACTTCTGGTTTAACCTATGAGTTTCTTTGCAATGAGCCTACAGAAAACCAGTCCAGGATATTTCACAGATTAGGCACTCAAGTCCCATTTGATTGATGCCATTGAAAGAGAGTATCTTATCTTATTAGTTAGAAATTTCAGGCACCATTATAGGAAGTGTCTGTTTTTACACTAAAGTGGGGAATTCTGTTTACATTGTATTAAGCAGTAAGCCATATTTTGGGTAAAAGCAGAATAACTATGATTGAGTTTATCAGCTTTTCCATGCAGATGTTAGTTATGATGTGTTAATGCCTGGTCTTTTCTTATTTTTTCTCTTCAATCTCCCAGCTTTCTCCATCTCAGGGGAAAATAGCCAAGTGGTAATGATTGCCATTTCAGCGGCAGTGGCCATTATTCTCCTCACAGTGGTCACCTACGTTTTGATAGGGAGGTGAGTTTGCAGTCTCTTTTACGACTGACTTTCATGACTGACTTTCACTATTGCTCTGCTCGCTCCCCTTAATTGTAGCTAAAACCTGAAGAGTGTGGTGAATGAAGTATTTTAACAGCTAAGAATGTCTCTGCTTGTAACTGTTCTTTCCTCCCTTCCCTTTATTTTGTTTCTCCATCTTTAGTTTTGATTTTCTTTTTTTCCCATTAAATTCCTGCCCCACTTTTCAACCTCATACCACTTCTCTTCTTCCTTTTGACCTCATTTTTGGTTTTTACTCTCTTTTTCCAATGTTCTCTCACTCTTGAAATGCACCCCAGATTTCCCTGCCACTTTCTCACCCAGAACACTGGCAACACGGCACAGCACTAATCACTAACAATGGGGACTTTACCCTTCATTCATTCTAACAGCAGTTGTTAAAAAAAAATACTATAAACACTTTCTAAGGCCATTATAAAAACTGAACTGAAGGGGTCTGCACAGTGGGGAAGCAACTCTGCATATCTCCTCATTAGGCAGCTTTCCAGAGTCCCCAGAGAAAGAGGCTTTCTATAAAGGATTTAGAAAATATGAAGTCATTAAACTTTCACTAAAGCATTTAATTGTTTGAGGAAAATGCTTTATTTTTTTTTTTGTGTGCTTTGCACATTCTGAGCATAGATAATTGCTTTCATATATTTCCTTTCTGTGTTCTCTTCCCCTGACTTCCCTCCAGGTTCTGTGGCTATAACAAGTCAAAACATGGTGCAGATGAAAAAAGACTTCATTTTGGGAACGGACATTGTAAGTTCCTAAGCTGTTTTGGTGCTTTGGTTTTACCGTTTTAGTTTTAGCAGTCATTGATATATAATTGGATAACTTCCCCCACAAAGAAGGGAATGCAAGAGGAGTTTTATGAAAAAAAAATTAAGCAGATTAAATTAATTTAAAATGGGGAAGGAAATTCATGGCTCTGCATGAAGTAATTTTTACATGGTCACATTTCAGCATCCTTAAGCTAAAGTGAAGGATAACCTGTGGTTTATAGCCAAATAATGCACATAATGGGGAGTATGTACTATACAGTCAGCTCTGCGTAGCTGGAAGGCAAAGCGTATCTTCCATTTCCTTATTTTTCATCCTTTGCTAAAATCTAAATAGGAACCTTTTCCCTTTCCGAACTCCCAAATAAATATAAACAACCTCTGTTTATGTGAAATGCCGGAGTCTATTTTGTCATCCAACCGGGAGAGAGCCTTTAAAATAAACTGTTTATTTTGTAGTTATACGATATCTCACTGGTAGAAAAGCCAGCACTTTTCCCTCATAGTTTAATACCAATCAATTTAGTCTCCTTTTAATATTTTCTAAAGGAAATACTCTTTTGGGAAACAAAGTGTTTATATCTAATAAGAGGACTGTTTTTTTTCTTCTTGTGGCAAAACAAATCATCCCAGGCATTTTGATTTTTCCAAACGACGTGGCAATTACTAATCAGTGGACTCAAAGGGAATAGCATGTTCTTATGGAAATTAGTGCAGACTAAACTCATACTTTCGTGCTCTCAAATCACCTCAATATGACTGATGTAGTCTTGTAAGCATCACTTTCTGTGATTCACTATTGCCTTGTAAAATTATTTTCAGTTCAGCATGATACTTTATATCCATCAATGGCTTTGCATCTAAAAACTATAGTTCTCATTTTAACTCAAGTTAACAGCTTGATTACCTATTGCCAACATGCAGGAGGCACACAGTAGCTTACAAAAAAGAAAAAGAATGTCTTCCAAAATGTAAACTGATGTGAGCTGGACACAGTGACAGAGTTTACAAAGAGCATTATTTGTTTTATCCTTCTCATTGCAGTCATCGCAGAATAATTTGCAAAAGCCAAAGTGCTACCCTCCTCTTGGCAACATCTCATCCTTCTAGATGAGTCAGGTTGCCACCTCAAAAGTCTTAAGAGAATGAATGAACAAACTTCAGGAGGCTTGTGTAGCTTTTTTTACTGTCCCCCCAAAAAACACTGAGTCACAGCTGCCATGCATAAATTAGAGCACTTACATTGCTGTGGATTAAATTGTTCTCAATTTGAGTTGAACAGTCAATGTAAATATAGCCTTTAGAGTAAAACCATACTGACTTGGGTTTTTAATGTCAGAATTGTAAATCTCATGAATTTGGAACAATGATAAATTTCTGTGTCCCATTGGTAAGCACATTCCTCCATCACTCCAGTCTGTTTTAGCTGTTGGTTTCTCTGGTGGAGTTGCTCGAAACTTTAATTTTCTTCAAATGCGCAATGTCTTTATGATAGACAAACAAAAAAGAAATGCATTTTATCCTAGCTGTAAGGGCATAAGGTAACGTACATGCTTGTCATAAACTTTCTGCATCTTAATGCTACAGCTGGTTTATTTCAGACCATTTATTTGGTATTACTTTAAAAAACTCTAGCTATGAACTATTCCCTCCAGTCTTGTTACAAATCCTATAATATTGCTTCAAAAGGAAAGAAATGTGTTTCACCTCCTAAGATCCTGTCCCCTTGCCCTCTGCGGCTAGGCCGTTTTATTTCTTGCTATCCTTAGGGCAACTCATGCTGGTAAAATGGAAATGTAAATTATTGTGTTTGCGCAGAACGAGCTGTAAAGTAGTACAGCTTAACACGTGAACATGTGTTTATTATCTGGTTTTCTTGACACAGCCCAGTTACTCTGTATGTTGCCCTTAATTATTGGTGTGAAGGGATTATGTGCCTTGTATCCTGCATCACCTGATTCCTGGAACCTCTGGGGTCAGCAGTGAAAAGTCAGCAGCCGAAGCTCCCACGGCGAACAGGCCATTTTACTTGGGGATGTGTGTGTTTATATTTCTATTGTTTCCCAAATTTCATGTGCATAGAAAAGAAGTTTCCATGATTTTTATTTAATTGCACTAAATTTGATTGATTTTAGTTGGGAATGGTGATTGAATGTTCAGATTATTTAGTAATACATACACTCCCTAGGCCTGGCAGGTATAGAAGGGTCACTCTAAAGCACAATTTCAAGGCTGTTTCAAGCCGGGCCTTATTTAAAATGTTAGACTTTGTGTCTGACAACTCATTTTATAATGGTCTTTGTAAATCCTGATGCTAGTAAATTGCTTCCAAATTGCTTTCCTTAAGTTCCTCAAGGTAACACATTTGTAATTGTTTACAAGAAAAGTTTTCTTTTTTTTTTTTAATTTTTTTACCTCACTTAAAAAAATTTTTTTAACATTTATTTTTGAGAGGGAGAGACCGAGACAAAGTGTGAGCAGGGGAGGGGCAGAAAAAGAGGGAGACACAGACTCAGAAGTTGTTAGTACAGAGTCTGATGCGGGTCTTGAACCCAGGAACCATGAGATCATGACCTGAGCCCAAGTTGGACCCTGAACTGACTGACCCACCCAGCCGCCCCAAGTTTGACCTTATTTTTAAAAGGTTTTTAATTTTCCTTGAAAAGGAATACTAAACGTCCTAATCTTACTGGTCCTTTATTGTACCATTACTAGAGATAAATCAAAACTGGATGATCATATATCTCAGCCTCCCTTTGATGTGAATTTCCATCAAATGTAACAATTTATTATACAAAAAGATTCTGACAGAACTTTATTTCCTAATATATTTCAGTAAGTGCAGTGTACAGTTACTTTTACTGTTTTCCTTACTCGTAAGCAAGACAAGTATGCAAGCCTTTTTTAATATGTTTGCTTGTTTTAAGGGTAAAGTGTTTTAGTACTGATAATATTAGAAATAGTTTTAGTGTGGGGCCCCTGGGTGGCTTAGTCGGTTAAGCGTCCGACTTTCGCTTAGGTCATGATCTCGCGGTTCTGGGTTCGAGCCCCGCATAGGGCTCTGTGCTGACTGCCAGCTCGGAGCCTGGAGCCTGTTTCAGAGTCTGTGTCTCCCTCTCTCTCTGGCCCTCCCCTGCTCACGCTGTCTCTCTCTCTCTCTCTCTCTCTCTCTCTCTCTCTCTCTCTCTCTCTCTCTCTCTCTCTCTCTCTCTCTCTCTCAGAAATAAATAAAAATATTTAAAAAAAGAAATAGTTTTAGTGTAATAATAAATTATAATAGACCACTGTACTAAAAAGTGACTCTGCCCTCTGTTTTTGTAGGAAGCAACAATGTTTACAATAATGGCAGAAGCTTGCAAACTGATCTGGGAGCTCTAAAGGAATGGACATTTCTGGCCCAAATTCTCTCTCCAGAAACCTCAATCATACTGATAATTGTGAATAAACATTCTTAACATGAAAATACATATAATGTCAATAATCTCTATCATTTATTGGGCATTAACCCCATAGCAGGCACTCATGCGAGGCACTTGAATAACAAGTATACAAGAACTTTCTTTCTCTGACACCTAGCTAATTCTTTTTACTGAGCTGTTCAGAATAGAAAACCATCAAAAGTAGAGTTCTTGCTTCAAAAGCTGCTCTACTCACAGTTTACCCAAAGCAAGGGCAAAGGACTTGTCATTTCCCCATTTCTACGGATGTAACTCTAGAATGGGTATCTTCTGGAATAATCTGTGCTTGACCTCAGGATGGAGAGGCTGCTGTGTTGCAGTGCCAGTGTCAACACAGGCCAAGGAGGAGGAGCGTTAGCCTCTCTTCTCCATTTGCTCCCTGACCTACCCATTTCTTTCTAGAGTCTCAAAAATCATCTGGAGAAGTAACTAAGGAAAATTGGATTTTTACTTCCCAACCACCATTTATTTTTTATAATCCATTTATACTTATGCCTCTATTTCCTATCTCAAAATCTTTATGGATCCTTTGCAGGAACATAACTTATTATGTGGTGTAACCAGGGCATTCATGAAGATGTCCTATAGGTCAATGAATGATCATTTCTCAGCCCAAACTATGAAATGCTGGACCTGTTGGCCTAATGTCCACTGTGCTGAAGGTTCTCCAGAATAACTGCTATCATCAGTCTCTACACCCATTTCATCCACACTACAAAACTGAGTCAGAGACGTCTTTGGTCATCACTGAATGTTCACTTGCAATTTGCCATTAATATGCTTTCATTATGAAGGATGCTATAAAAGAGAACATCTGATTTCTTTTGTTACTTTAGGATAAAAAAAATCCTTCAATAATATAGTGTCATAAATGAAAAAAATATATCACTATTAGACATCTTTGCCCCTTGCTAAAACAATGTTACCAATATTTTTTAACCATTTTTTAAAAAATTAACAAAATTAAAAACAAAAATCCATCATATAAGTATATATGCAATATCGTTTAGTATTAGAGCATGTTTATGTACTTTAGTAGATCCTAAGCTCCCTTTGATAAAACTTTAGTTTTAGGGGTGCCTGGCTGACTCAGTTGGTAGAACAGGCAATTCTCGATCTCTCTGGGTCATGAGTTCAAGCCTCACATGGAGAATTAGTTTTACTGCAGAGAAATTTATTGAACATTCCAAATTATTCCTAATATGATTTATTTTTTCCAAATAATAGAAATCTAATTAGTATTAAATCAAATCCAAAATGATTCTCCTGTATCTTTTAAACATGATAATTTAATTATAGAACATCACAAAAAATTTCACTTTCAGAATTATTAACTAAATATACATGTTATGAAGGAGGTTTATATTTAATAAGCTATAAATATAATTTATGTTTGGAATTTAGCTTTTTGGCACTATTATTAAAATATAGAGAATTTATAATGCCTTTATGCTGAAAAGCTATACAGTAGGATTTCAATAAATTGATATATTAATATATTCATATAAGACCTATATTGTATATACATATCCTCACAGGTTTAAGCAGATCTTTAATTACAACAGACAACTTTGATTGTGAATATTACTAAGAGTGGAATAGTGTCAAACAAAAGACATGCCATTTTGTATACTTTAATTAATTTATCTATAATATTAGCCATTGTTCCACCTTTTGAAAGTATTTCACAAACTTTGATTTATTGTCAGATGTAGCATTGTCATAAATATTTGTTTACTGCACTATTTGTAGAAGCATAAATGTGTAATAGTGTGATGGTGTTCACTCACTAGGGCTGATGGTATAATTTCTGGGTCTACTCAATTCTGAATGATCTTCTCCTTGAGATTCCCCTATTTGAACATCCATTTTCCTCCTAGTGCTTTGGTGAGAAAGTTCATTGTGGTTCCTCTTTTTGTTTCATTAGGGGGAATTTTGTTTCTTAAATCATTCAACGCTTATTCCAACCTCTCTGCCAGTTGCAGAATAAACTAACAGTTGGTTCGCTTTATTATAACAGGGATATTTTTTCACTAATAATATGGTTATATAAAATTTTCTCAGTAAAGTTTGTGTAAATCCAGCTACAATAATGCCTTTCTCCCTTCCCTTAAACAGTAAAACTTCCAGGTCTCAGGACTTATGTTGACCCACACACATACGAAGACCCTACTCAAGCAGTTCATGAGTTTGCTAAGGAATTGGATGCCACCAACATATCCATTGACAAAGTTGTTGGAGCAGGTAACCACCACAGTAACCCCCACTCTCTACCTATGTGTCAATTACAGGTTTGCAACTATGAATAAGAACTCTGCCTAAGAATGTGCAAATTGTCAAACCTAAGTTATATTGCTATGAAAAGGGACATTTTTTCTGGTTTCAACATCAAAGGCAGGCAATAAATAAATGAAGGAGTATTTAATGGAATGTAATGATTTCAAAGGTGCCAGACTTACGGACTCACAGACCATGGCCAGCTTTTTATTTATTGAATTTCAGAGGCGGCCGCCTCAATAGCTCCGTCTTCCCCTGGCTATGCTGATCATGTGTCACAAAGCCTATTTGATTAAATAGGGATAACAGGATAAAAGTGCATCTTACTTTAGACAAGCTCACTAAGTGAAAATTTTGAGTTTCTAAAACAGGCAATTTTAGAATCCTCTTTAAAATTAAAAAAAAGGAGGCAACACAAAACATAATCATAAATGACGCATTTTACACAAATTGACTCAAAACTATTTGAGTGGATAGTTTAAGTAACATAAAGTACTCCATTTTAATACTTGTCTATTACTTTATATAGTTTAAATGCATTTGTGTTGAAGCTTGTTTTCATATAGATACCTCTTCATTCTAATCATTAATGGATTCAATTATAATTCCATTAATAAACACCTCTGGAGTGATTGTGAATAACAGTTGCACATTTCCAATAAAAGTTATAGATACTTATAGAATAACACTATTTTTACATTTACACATAAACACAGGAACATCCACAGACATTCAAGGTACATTTGAATAAAACTGCTACTCAAAAGTAAAAATAAACAATCTTGTCCAATAGTTCTACCCATCACCTCGTTCTTCAATATTATTTTATAAACAAATGCCAAATAGATATGTTGATGTGGGAAAGAGAAAGACTGAGAAATTAATTCATTGAATAGTGAATAACATCAGATCACGTTTTCTGCAAGATGCTTCTTTACACAAATGTGCATATAATTTTCTCTGTTTTTCTTTCTATACATCAAAGCAGCATTTAGAAAGCTTACAGTATTTACTTTTGAAGCAGGAAAATCTGAGTAATTCATATTATCTAAATAAAATGATAATATACTAAATCTTCTCTGACTTTATTAATATTTCAGACTTCTAAAACTCACAGGTGCAGGTGATATTAAAATATGAAACTAATAATTCATAGAAGGAAAATACAGTATGTGCTTCTTTTTCCACAATTAAGACTTAAGAGTATACACGTCCATCCTATATCTGTGTTAATCTAGTGAACACAAATAAATATTAATTTCTCTCTTTCATTTGTACAGTTCTGCTTTGTAAACTGCCCTGTGGTGCATGTGGTTCCTGTAGCGCTGGTGTTAATATCGTCCCACAAGAGTGCACTGTTCCCTAGCACGGAAACCTGAGGAGCACCTGTAGCACACAGGCTTTGCACACTCAAATGATATGAGGATGAGAAACTTATTTGTGCTCAGCCAGTGTCCAGAGGCCAGACAGACACATGGGGACCTTGAACTTTGGGGCCCTTTCCACTAGTAAAACCTTATCTAGAGAGATGGTATTTGATAACGCTAGAACACAGTGGTGTGAGACAAGACACACACATTAAAATGGTATCTAATAAATAAAATAAAATAAAAGTAACTGATAAATAATGGTATCTGATAAATATACAAAAAAATATAAGGCTACTTATACTCTGTTCATTTCTCCTATCTTAAATTACATATTTTAAATGAAAGGAGGGTAAGAAATTTTATTTTGAACAGTTTTGCATTGTGCATCTTAAACCAGAATATGGTGCACCCATTCTCATAAAGCATATTTTATTTCAAAGTACGGATACAACCTACTGCAGTTATTGGATTAAACAATCAAGCAGTGCTTTCCAAATGATCTTACAGTTGTGCTTTTACTTAGAAATGACAGGATAAGTTTTTTTTTTTTCCTTACAGGTTAAGAGGTAATTGAATAAGACCATGTAAAATTTGGCTAGATGGAAAGATAGGGCATTGCATTTGCCTAATCTTTGTTAATATTTCAAACACAGTTGTTTATTATAAAGAGAAATGAATTAATGTTTAACATTTCTGTTTAGCATAATATATTGGTGGCCATTTCTAGTATTTATCTGATAAAATAATCACATTTCAAAGTTTTGGTGTTTTTAAAAAATTAGCATGACTGAAACATCATCTTCTGAATTTTGAAAGTAGATATACATTTACATATGTCAGATATTTCCTTAAAAAGAAGGAAAGGAACCCTAATTGACCCACTTGAAATTTGAACTCTCTCCCTGATCCCCCCAGTGAGGGACTTTTACAAAATTCCGTTCTTTACAAATACTTGTCCAGAATGACATTGACCTTGTTATCACCATTAACATCACAACCACCTCTTCTTACATTAATACAGAATTTAACATTTTAAAAAACATTTTTGTATTTATTCTTCAATTTGATCTAACTCTTCAGAAGTAGATAGATAATTTATCCTTCTTAAGGTGGGTCTGAACTCAGAGAAGAAAATAGTAACTAACTTGTAGATGACATTATGCATCTTTACATACATTAATTTCTTTAATTATACAAAAATTTTATGAGTTAGATGCAATTGGTGTTCCCATGTTAGATAAAGAGAGAAAGATACAGAGAGGTTAAGATGCTTGCTCAAGTGGTGCCTGATTGACTCAGTCAGTTGAGCATCCAACTCTTGATTTTTGTTCAGGTCATGATCTCAAGGTTCATGAGATCGAGGCTGGCATTGGGCCCTGTGCTGACAGCCTAGAGACTGCTTGGGATTCTGTCTCTCCCTTTCTCTCTCTCTCTCTCAATCTCTCCCTCTCTGCACCTCCCCCATGCACATGCATGCTCTCTCTCTCAAAAGAAATACATATTTTAAAAAGGCGCTAGCTCGGGGCGCCTGGGTGGCTTAGTCGGTTAAGCGTCCGACTTTCACTTAGGTCATGATCTTGCAGTTCGTGGGTTCGAGCCCCGCGTCGGGCTCTGTGCTGACTGCCCGCTCAGAGCCTGGAGCCTGTTTCAGAGTCTGTGACTCCCTCTCTCTCTGACCCTCCCCTGCTCATGCTGTCTCTCTCTCTCTCTCTCTCCAAGAAATAAATTTAAAAAAAAATTTAAAAATAAATAAAAAAAATAAAAAGGCGCTAGCTCAAAATCACACAGCTAATAAGTGACAGCGGCAGTTAGGCCCTAGAATCTGTTCTCTGTCCCACAGCTCAGTACTATCTGTCCTGCAATCTGTTGGCAAATGACCTGTCACATTGAATAAGTGGTGATAACATCAAAATTTAAAACATGGTCCATTACAGTGTATTGACTCATGATAATGGCAGAACTTTATTTCAGAAAATAGAAATGTATTATGGATGCTTTCTTATGGTTTGCTCAAAGTTAATGTTTATGCAGCATGAACTGGAGCTCTCTGGCAAGGTTCCAATAGCCCAGTATAAGGAAAGGAAGTCCTACTCGTGCTTACAGATTCTAACAATGATTTACTTTGCATCACAATTCTCCTAATACTCACTCTCTATAATGACATATTCTTCCTTGGATTTCAAAAGATCAATGAATGTTCTCAAACTTTGCCCCTGATTCTCCCTATAATTCTAAGGAACACCCTAGCTACAAATATTGCCATCTTCTCCCTATTCCTTCAAAGAGAAAAAATTAGATCTGACTTATTTAGCATTATAACTCTGTATTTTTCAAAGTGCCGGTCATATTGTTGCCAACTGATGGGTATTTATTTTTAAAATGTATAAATAGCTGCTTTTGGACCTTATGTGACTTTGACAAGTTACAGCATAAGTCATGGTTTTGAAAACAGTGACAAAACTGGATTCCTGAGAAAAGGTCAAGTCTGGGGAAGTTTAGAGCTTCCTGGAGAGAAGCAAGCCATTCGTAGTAATGCAGCTGGTAAATCAATAGGACAACCTGCTGCTTTTGTGGGTTGAACCACTTGCTTGAACAAAATATAGAGAAGAAGCATCTCCCTTCTTGACAGCTCCTCTCTGGCTGACCCACGGGGCATAGGGCTTGTACAAAAACTCACGATGAGAAGGTTGGACCAAGAATCCTCTGCCATTCCATAGACAGCCTAACAATGAATTATACAATTAATCCTTTTCTAAAAAATCTCTCATTTGATATTAAAAAACATTTTTTAAAGTGTTGTACAATCAGATGTAGTAAGCTACACAAGATTAGGATTTCCTTTATGAGCAAGGAACGTTCTATGCATGGCACTACATAGTGGCAATTACTATGGCAACTGGTGGGACAGAAAAATGAATGTAAAGGGTCTCCACTCTCAGGGAGCTCAAAAAAGGTTGAAAAAGTTATGGGTAAATTTTCTGAATAACAATATATATGAAGATAGTGCCCAAACTAGTTCTAGGCAATTTTATATCAGTCGGATTAGGCTATTTAATTTTTTTAGTGTTTATTTTTGAGAGTGAGAGACAGAGTGTGAGCAGGGGAGGGGTAGACAGAAAGGGAGACACAGAATCTGAAGCAGGCTTCAGACTCCAAGCTGTCAGCACAAAGCCTGACGCAGGACTCGAACCCACAAACTGTGAGGTAATGACCTAAACCGAAGTCAGATGCTCCACTGACTGAGCCACCTAGGCGCCCTAGACTATTTAAAAGTCACCAACATTCCAATTTTGGTAGATTGTGGATTAATTATGCATTTAAAACAAGTTTTTTATTGAAGACTTTGAAAATATTTAGAGTGATTCTATATAGAAAAAAGTGTGCTACCTTTTTTTGAAAATAGTATATTTATCTTCTTCCTTCCAGAATCTCAGAGAACTTTACAACTAGTATGTCAATAACGAGTGCAACATGCCAATAATCCAATAAAAGGAATTGGTAGCAGATGCTTCTGTTCTCATATTTAGACAGTCTGAGTGTATAGCTAAATTGGTCCTTTTCGTAATAACAGAATGGCTGGAAACATCTGAAATTTAATCCATTGTTAAACTGATGATACCTATACTGGTCTGTTGATTACCCTGAGGAGATGGTAGCTATGAGAACAAGGACATAAAACCCTATTAGATATAGCCTTCCACTTTCCACTTGTTCTTTCATATAACATTGTTCACAGCGTGGTACTTCAAAATATATGGCAACTCACAAGGTCCATTTCCCACTGGGCTCTCAATGTCCTGGAGTTTCTTAGGGAGTCTCCAGTTACCATTTTCTAAAATAAGTTGGAGATTTACAGTGTACATCTTGTGGGTCAAAGGTGCAAATACTTTGGAATTTGGAACTGAGATGAAACAGTTACTCTCTACTAATAATATTTTTATTATAGATTTCCTTACCTTTGTTTGTTGTTTTGTTATCCTAACAGGTGAATTTGGAGAGGTGTGCAGTGGTCGCTTAAAACTCCCTTCAAAAAAAGAAATTTCCGTGGCCATCAAGACCCTGAAAGTGGGCTACACAGAAAAGCAGAGGAGAGACTTCCTGGGAGAAGCAAGCATTATGGGACAATTTGACCATCCCAACATCATTCGATTGGAGGGAGTTGTTACTAAAAGTAGGTCAAGTCAAAAGGCTGACTTTTGTTATGCAGAGGTTATTTAAACCCTAACTCAGTCATTTCAGAATTTGGTATTTTCTTTCATAGTGATGTCCGTCCTCACAGAGACTAGTTTGGGGTTAACATGTCTTTCTTCAACAAGAAAGCCAAGATATTTAACTAGTGTTATATTGAAAGTGCTATTCTAGATCCTCAAAAATTGAAAAAAAAATAAGAGCTAAAAAGAAAGGACTGTATTAAGACACACTGATGAAAAGGTAGTTAAGTGAATTGGGAAGAAGTCTCTGTTATATGGAATAAATAGCAAGGCAAAACGATGACTCAGTTTTGACAGGAATTTCTGGGAACTCCCAGCTAACTGCTTTTTCTTTTACTGTTCACCAGTTTTAGTTAAACTTCCAAATCTTTACCCCCCTGGCTTTAGGGAAATTATGGGGGTTTGGGGAATACTTCTGAGCTGTAAAGATTGGGATCACATTAGACCCAAGGCCTTTTCCTGGTTCTCTGTGGATTTCAAATAATTCTAATCTAGAGTCCCAGATGGATTTTTGACTGGTTTGGGGAAACTCTGGCTCCCAGCCCATGATAGCAATCTGAACTTATTTCCATGATAGTTTCTCCAGCCAGACTCAGAAGGAATCCCGTGAGGCAGATATGTGATTTTTGGCTCCAATACCAATGAAAACCTCTTGAGAATGCTCTAGGATTTTTTTTCCTCGAGACTTCGGAGCACAGGATGAAGAATAAGCTAAATTGGCAGCAAACTACTTAGACCAAAAGACAACATATGGCAGGAAATTTGGCATCCTTTAGGGGATAATTCATTGGCACCACATTTACATATTCTATGGTTACCAGCAGACATTACACATTATATTTTTCACAATGATATTTTTCTTTAACATTACATGGAGCACTTTCCAAATGGGACGAATACCTATTCTCATCTTGGTATGACTAAAAAGCCAGTTCCTTTCTCACAAGAGCATGGTATAATTGAGATGTACTTTGATTTCCTTTAGAGTTTTTTAATATAATAAATGGGATTAAGAACTGAATAATGTAGAATTTAACCATAAACTGTAAGCCCACATTAAGTGTTGTAAGAAGCATTGTTTTTTTACCTTCTTACTCCTAAAACTTAAGCCATACACATAGTAACACTAAAATATTTTCTGATGAAGAACATGTTTTATTTTTTTAATTAATAATAAAAACACTATTAGTAGTAGTAAGGATTGGGAAGACCTTTGAATCCTTTGTTCCTCCAGGGAAAGACTATACTACTTAATGTCTTAATATACAATTAGCCATTTGGTCTCCTTTATATCATCCTCACCAAGGGGTCGTCAAGATCTTGAGCCCCAATGGGAAGGAAACTCATTTCTACTTATGTAACCATTTTTCTTTTAACCCAGTTTTCATAAGATTTTCTTTATGCATTGACTATTATGTGCCCGAAATAGTACTATTGACATCATTTCATTCTTACCATTACCCTGTGAATTAGATACAGTAATTCCATTTTACATTCGAACAAACAATAACTGTAAAGAGCAGATCGCTTGTCTAATTAGAAAGTGCTAGCAATGGCATTGGAAACTGAATGATGAGCAACATTAAGCCATAATTATTGTGGCAGGTTTTCTTTAAATATAAAAATGAAATAATCAAATATGAACTTTGGTCTGTTGGCAAAGAAAAACATAAAACAATCCCCAAGACCAAACTACCAAAAAAGTTGCATTAAGGAAAAAAAGACTTTAAAAATCACAGGTATTATCTATTAACTACCTTATTCAAGTCTGACTCTGTAACATTCTAATATGGATTACAACTGCCTTATTCTTAGAGTAAAAGTTCTAAATTTGATATATCTCCCTGGTCAAATAAGCATGTAAGAGGCTGCCAAATCTGACTATACAGATCCCAGTCATCTCATATAGTGCGAACATAATAAGGTAGCAGACCTAGAACTAGAGTTTGAACTCCTTTAGTGGCATATTTAAAATCTCTAAGTCTGGTACCCTATAACGTCAGAGAGGAAATAGCAGTGCCTTAGACTAAAGTTTATATGTTGCATTAACATATAAATAAGGCAGTTTTGTCACCAGAAGCTATTCATCCATTCCTATTATTTTATGCTTCCTGAGAATATATGACTGCTAAAACAATCCAATTGCAAAGTTTAAATACACGCGCGCGCGCACACACACACACACACACACACAGACTAGGAGTGATGAAGAGCTTATAATTTAATAAACAAAATTATGTTTTAAGGAAAAAATATATCAGTATCTGGATTAAGAATCAGAGGATCAAGGACATCTGGGTGGCTCAGTCAGTTGAGCATCTGACTCTTGGTTTCAGGCCTGACCTGAGCTGAAACCAAGAGTCCGAGGCTGAACCGAAAGTCTGTGCTCACAGCAGAGGGCCTGTTGGGATTCTCTCTCTCCCTTTCTCTCTTCCCCTCCCCTGACTGTGTGTGCGCTCTCTCTCTCTCTCTGTCTCTCTCTCTCTCTCATTCTCTCTCTCACTCTCTCTCTCAAAATAAAAAAAAATAAACTTAAAAAAAAAGAGTCAGAGGGTCAGAGTAAGTTTTGGCTCACCCCAACTAGTTGTGAGACCTCTGACAAATCAAACCACTCACAGAGACTTCGTTTTCTTCACCTGTAATTTGGAAGAGCAGCTCTACTTCACTATCACCAGATACTTTAAAGATCAAATAAGATTATGTAGGAATACATTGTTAAGTGAAATAGAGCTATGAAAATCCAAATTACCACTTCTGGTAAGCTTGAGATTTTTATCAGTTAACCTTGGCTGTATAGAAAAAAGTATTGTGAAAACAATTCTTTTTTTGCTCAATGATAATTTTTTTTTTAAATACTGCTATTAATTTTATGCTTGAAACACTTGGTCTGTTATAGTGTATCATTTTCAAGTCTTTTAGAGAAAACCCTTTATTCAATCATTATATTTCCATTTATTTGAATTGAGCCATAAACAATTTTAATGATACGTTTTGAGCCTGATGGTCTTAAACAAGAGAAGGTGAGAGACTCTCTGATCTTCAAAGTAGCAGAAAGCTGGGGGCACAGTCTCCACTCAGAATTTTGTACTCACATGTGTTATCAATTTTAGTTGAAGTTCAAAAAAGATGGAACTTGTTTTTAGCAAATGTTTGATATTTCTGCCATCACACCATTAGTCAAATGATGTTGATACTCCAAGAAGACCTCCATTGGCCACGATGCACTCAGTGAAATAAAAGGAATTATACTGGATACAATTGATGTAGGTATTTGGAGAGGGATTATTTTCTGAAAATTAAAAAGTAATAATAATAATAATTCAATTTAAGTGTAACTTTGGAACATTAAGGAATATAGTGAGGAGAACATTAGGACAGTTTCTCATAATTAAAACATTTCTATGCTGGTATGAGCATCCACTTTACACCAAAAGCTTAGTCATTTGTTTGTACTTTTCTTTCTCCTGCATATATGAGAAAAAAATAATCACTGAAATAAGATGTCATTCTGTGGTGACAATGCCAAATTTTTGCTATGTCCTGTTTGCTTCTCTCTAAAAGTTTTCTTCTGTGCTTGTCTCAAGGGTACTAATTCCCTGTAGTATTCAAGATGGCTGATATGTATGTTTATTTTATTAATAATTTATAGAAGTAGTTTGTTAGAATAAACTCTGGTAACCCAAGTTCTCATGTGTTCATGACTAATTTGAGAAAGGAGTCAAGAGTGTACTCAGAGCAACAAAATGAGGAAGATCTTTACTGAACATATTGGAACAAAAATAAGACAGGGAAAAAATTGCTATTTTTACATGTTTAAGGACTTTCCTTATTTTTTCAACATTTTCCATTTATGTCTTTTGAATTGGCCACATTTGAATTACAAAAAATATGTTGTTGTCTATTTTCCGCATTTAAATAGTATGGACTTAAGATATTTTTGAAAGGTTAAATGCAACTTAACAACGTTTGTTAGAACATGATACATGTGTGCAAAGACCGACTTTCAAAGAGTTCTAGTTTAAATATACACTAACTCTTCTAAAGAAGAACTATAATTATAAACTTACTTAATAACTCTCTGAGTAATTCTAGTCATACACACATTCTTGCAGAAAGTGAGAAAAAGAAACACCCCTATTTCATTAGGCTAATGATATCTTGATATCAAATCATATAAAAATATTTCAGAGAGGAAAACAGCTGTAATGCATGAACAAAAACTCACTAACAGTGGAGTAATTAAAAGCCAGAGTTAATAATGTATCAAAAAAGATACTCTATAATACTCAAATTTAGTTTATTCCAAGAAGGCAAAGTTAGTTTACTATTAGTCATACTGGAAATTCACAACATTAATAGAAAAGAAAAAGTCAATCTTGAGAGATACAGAAAATACACATCTTAGTTTAAAAAGTTTTCTTAGCACATCCTACATAGAAAATATGTATGTTTGATAAATATAAAAACCTCAAAACAAAAACAAACAAGCCTATGAACATCATATTCAATAATAAAATATGAAAAACATTCATTTTAAAGTGGAAATGAGAATGTTACTATTATCACTTCAATTCACTAATATGCATAAGGTCTTATTTTCTGCAATTGGACAAGAAAATAAATGAAAGATAGAATAAGCTTGAAAAGGGAAAAACTAAGCTATCCTTGAAAAATCAGACTTAGCACATTCAGATTACTATATTTATTCATTGTTGTTGTACTTATTATACAAATCAGCTTTGTATTCAAAGGGAGAGTAAAAATATTGTTCCTGTCTTTTTTTTAAATTTAAGTACAGTTGATATACAATGATATATTAGTTTTAAATGTACAGCATATTATTGACCACATTGCCTATCCTGTACTTTTCATCTGTTCCTGTCTTTAAAAGTATTAAATTTTGTTTCAAATTAAGCACAAATAAACTTTAAAAATGTAAAGTCAGCTGAATGTAAAGCGTTCAGCATATTAAGATTGATGGAGCATGGTTGATTAGGAAGACTTTGAGAAAGTGTTTCTTAGCCTAATTTTAAAGAGAGAGATTATCCTTAGACATCCTGAAATGATTGACAGGAGATGATCGATTTTAACTGGCACTCTGCTAGGTGCTAGTTTTAGAGCATAGACAACATGGAGATGGTCCCTGCCCTCATTAACCCATAGACCAGTGGTTGTAAAGGGGATCATTTTTGAAATGAATACTGTCTTGATTAAAATGGAATTTGGAAAAGATTGTCCCGTATTTTTATATGATAATGGGAAACCATGGAAAAATACTCTAGGTCATCACAATATTTCTCTCAGTCATATATAGTACATGAAAATCTAAAGCCAAAACATTTTCTTCCTAATCAAAGGTGATTCTAGTCTTTTTTCCTGGGAATAATGAGGCATATTTGTCAGGGTGATTTTGTTCATTTGTTTTTGTTTTGTTTTGTTTTCCTTCTTCTATGTATGCTTTTTGGCTTCCACCTTAATTCTGATTCAATGATACTAATAAAGAGTGCAGGCTGCTAAGGTCAAAGGTTTTGATTTTATAAACCACACTCATATATGTAGAGAGTGTTTAAGTGTTTTGAAAATGAGACATAGAGTATGTGAGATACAATTACTGGTGATAAGAATTAATAACATTTCTTTGAAAATGAATTAAACTTCAATAATTATTTTTAATTTTATTTTTTATAGTAATCTCTACATCTAATGTAGATCTTGAACTTACAGCATCAAGGTCAAGAGTTGCATGCTCTACCCACTGAGCCAGTCAGGCGCTCCAATAATTTTTAATATGTCAATCACTGAAAAATATTCTTTATGTTTTAATGAAAACGTTTTAATCTAAAGCCAATATTTATTTGATAATTGAAATAAAAATCTCTATGTATGGCTTTATTTTTATTACATTTGCCTGCTCTTCTTTTTATAAAAAAATGTGATTAGAAAGCTGTGGTGGAATACTTAGTGCTGAACATGGAAATCTTAGGTATTCCAAATCACATTTCTTCTGTCATCAAACAGTGGTCCAATGATTAGTAGTATGTCTGAGCCACTGGGGATTGTTGAGGAAATGAACCAACTGACTGTAACAGACTGATTTGTTTCCCTTAACCCTTTAATTATAAAAGGTCATAATTTCATCTACACTCAAAAATCAGTTGCAGGATTGAGGAACAAAAGCAGGATTCCACTGCACAATTTGTTTTGCTCATTTTTACTGGAGTTTCACTTCAGCCAGTTACCCAGCAATAACTTTGGTGAGTTTAGTATGGACACTCAGATGCATTTTAGGATCTCTGAAGGCAGCGAATGATATAGGCTCTTGAAAATACATGTGAAAGAGCATGCAAACTTGAATAAAAATACATTGCATCCATTTACAGATGAGCTGATATTTTATGATTTCCAGCTGTACTTAATACATGTTAGAACTAGTTCTCACCAGTGTTGTGGAGAGTTTCTTTTGCTTTAACCTTATTTATATAATCAAAAGCACAAGGGAAACGAAGGCAGAATAGACACTTAGACACTAAAAAAATAAATAAATAAAACTTAGAAATTAAGGCTTTCTAAGGTAGGATATTTGTGATTTTGTTTATTCTTTGTACATTTGGGTTTGCTGAATCTTTGAACTTAATGTAAAGCATATTTTCAGACTTGCCCATCTTAACTGATGTGTTTACAAATACCTAAAGTTTAGAACTAAATGCAGCCTGATCTGATTTCTGAATGGTCATGAGGCTTTGGCTTAATTGACTGGTTTGATTTCTTTCAGTTACTTTTATTTACTTTGCCAAACATTCCCCTAGACAAGCTAACAAGAAATGAAACGGTCATGGGGCTGAGAGCCAGAAGGAAACAAGTGATAAGCAAAGGTCTAGGTAGTACAAAAACATGGTAACTGGCCACTGTAATTGACAGTTGACTGTATGAGGCAAACTATCTGTGACTACACTTAATGTATGCATTGAATTTTGCAGGCATATTATTCATCACAGAATTGTATTAAAGCAAAAACAGAAAATTATAGCGATTATAGTGATTTATGGAGAACATGCCTATGAAAGATTTCATTCATTCATTCATTCATTCATTCATTCGTTTGTTTGTTCATACATTCTTTTAATTTCAGGTCAGTCTCTGGGATCGGTCTATAGGTATTGGATTTATCAGTTCAAGAGAGATAGAGGTTTCCAAGGAGATGTTGAATCTTCCCTTTTGTCTTGAATATTGTCAAATCAAAGCTTACTTAGAATTTTGAAAAATCAAGTTCTGGAAGCTTAAGCTTTTGCATAAATGACTTTTCATACATTTACCCGATTAACTAGATATTTATGATGTGTTACTCAAAATATATAACTAAATCAGTATCTTAATGGAACATAGACTGGTACATCAATTGATTGTTACATATAAAAATTATCTTAAAATTACAGAATTTAAATATTTTAACCTCTTATTAAATAAGACATATAGCTTGGGATGCATTCAAATGCTAAATATAGCAAGTATAACCTTCATGGTACCAAGCCATAATTCATAACTAGTGTGAGTTAAGAGTTTTTACCTATGAAAGGAAAAGCAAGCAAAGAACGCTATTTTCTATCATCAGAATGGCAAAATAACTTTCATGATATAGAAGGCACATATGAGGAAAATTTCAAAGTATACTCTATAATTAGGGATGCATTGATGTTTGTTAAAAAGCCATCTTGAGCAAGGTCTTTCTTGACTCAGTCAAGACTTGATTCAGGTTCTCCTGACATGGAAGACAAGTAATTTTCCTTCCTTTTGTAATATAATGTAATTATATTTAAAACAATATTATTGCAAAAATAAAGGAAGAGAATTATAATGTAGTAACAGTATAGGCTTTGAAATCAGAGACAGCCATATTAAGGATCTGCTAGAGAACTAGCTAATTGTGGGACGTCAGCTAGCTTCCTAAGTCCACAATGCTTTTGGTTGAGGACACCATAAAATGGAAATAATATATATTACTAAAGTATAGGAAGATGTGATGACTGATTTAATGTATATAATATATATGTGTATATATATGTAATATTATATTATTCTAACTATGCAAAACATTTACTAGTGTTTCCCATATATCAAAAATATCCACCTTCCATATTTCTTTTTTCATTATTTATTTTCCAAGTTATAATAATGTATATAGAGCATATCTTCAGCTTTGTTCACATATTGAACTGTAACAATAATCTTAAACGCTAGGCTTCAGAGTTCTCATTTTAATTCAGAATAATCCATAGAATTGATACCCAATAATTGTCTTAAATCATTACCTACAGTTGAACATAATTCTATTTGTAAATCTCTATATAAATATACTTAGCTCTTTTGTATCTAATGCTTTTTCATATTTTAAATGTTTCCTGCAGCATAAATTTCCAAAAGTAACAGCACACTGTATTCAGGTTGCTACTTTGGGTTTTATTACTTATTAGTTGTATGACATTTGGTAAGTTAATTACCCTCTACATTTCTCAATTTTCTCATGTGTAAATGGAAATGATAATAATTAATAAGCTATCATATATAAAACAATTAAACCAGCACAGTGAATGTAATAAGGTTATATAAATAAATTTAAATGTTCATGGAAAGGTTTAATGGCATTTAAGACCACATATTTCTAAAACAGTTATTATAAGTTACTGCCACCAGCAATTTTATTTTTATTTTCCTTTTAAACACAGATTTTATAATTTTTAACATATTAATTGATATATATTTTTAAAGGTATAATTATTAGTCTTAATTGTCTTATGAAATTCACCTGTAGGATCCATGAAGATGGCGACTTTGATTTACTTGCTCTAACCAGCATAAAAAGGAGCACCTAGTCCAAAGTTCTATAAGTATCTGTAGAAAATATAAATGACTATGGAAATCTTGGCCCTATCTTGGGCTGGAAGGTATAAATACTTGATTTTGTAGATCAGCTAAGATGAAACTAAAGGGGAGAAGAGGGACATATTTTAGGTTCACAAAGAACCATGCCAAATAAGCCAATTTAGATATCATAGGTTACAGGCTGTTGTTCTGAAAGCCAATCTTCTTCCATTTTTGTTAGTTTTATTTTCTGTTGAAAAATGTTTGTTTCTTTGTTTTGCAACTTCGCAAAACTAGGAAGACAAGGAAAGCTTTTACATTTTTAAATTCATCAGGTATACCGTAGTATATTCTATATATATTCATCGCATGTTATTTGCTTGTTATTTGTCATATATCCAGGTAAACCAGTTATGATTGTCACAGAATACATGGAGAATGGTTCCTTGGACAGTTTCTTGCGTGTAAGTAGAAGAGTTATATATAGTCATATATTTCTATCAATGTACATATATGCATAAATACAATGAATGCTAAAGATGTTAGAGGCAACCTCTAATATCTTGCCAGCAATTAGATAACAAAGTTTAAAGTTAAAGTGAAATTTGGGGGGACTAAATAGTAAGAGGAAGACTAAAATTTCATCTTTATCTTGCATGGTCTAAGGTTAATGGCTTAAATTTTTAAAACAAATCTATGCAATCTTCCTCAGTCTTTTTGTACTGCTAAGATTCACCTTGGTTAAAACAAAAATTAAAAAAAGACTTTTAGTAAGACATAAATAACACTGATATAAGACAAATATTCTCTTTTCTTCTTTTAAAGTAACCTCAGACTGCTATAGGAAGAACATCTCTCTCTCACACAGAGTTTTTGTCTCAGAAAATGAGCAAGTGTTATAATGCCTAAGTAGTCTCAATTCACACATATCATTTTGGTAGATATCCTGCTGATGCAAACATCAGAGACATATTTTGATGATATGTATTGATAATGTATGTATATATTTTAATTATTTAAACTTGTAAACTTTATTTTTTTAATTATTTTAGTAAAAATTTGTTCAAAGAAATGCAAAAAGTTTATGGATAACAAGGCACTGCCAACCACCAGTGACTGCAGGGATAAAAGAAGACTTATATTCTGTCCTCAATATGCTTTCAGCACTATATTCGAGTGCCTGGTTGGCTCAGTGAGTTAAGCATCTGGCTCTTGGTTTCGGCTTAGGTCATGATGTCGCGGTTAATTAGTTGGAGCCCCACATCAGTCCATGCTGACAGTGCACAGCCTGCTTGGGATTCTCTCTCTCTTTCTCTCTCTCTCTCTTTGTCCCTCCCTTGCCCATGCTCTCGCTTCATCAAAAATAAATAAACTTAAAATTGAAAAAATAAAATAAAAATATGATTTCAGTACTATAAAATAAAGATTGATGGATAAACTATCATCGAAGAGAATTCTAAATTTTCTATAAATGAGAAATTATACTTATTTTAATATTGATGAAACAAACACAAATTTTTTAAATGTTTATTTATTTTTGAGAGAGAGAGTGAGAAAGAGAGTGTGTATGTACACCTGGGGTAAAGGAAGAGAGCGAGAGGGAGAGAGAGAATCCCAAGCAGACTCCACACTTAGTCCAGAGCCCAATGTGGGGCTCAAACTCAATAACCATGAGATCAAGACCTGAGGCAAAATCAAGAGCTGGCCGCTTAACCGACTGAGCCACCCAGGCGCTCCAAGGCAAACACAATTTTATCAGCAATTATTTTCACAAGCATTGCAAAAACAAATATTTTTCAAATCAGGCCATTAAAACCATTATAATAAATATTATTTTAAAATGTTATTGTGTACATATAGCTAAACATAGAATTTTATATCTATCTATCCATACATTTATGCACATATTTAACATATGTATGTATATGTGTGTGTTTGTTTACCTATCTATTATATAAATCATGTATTTCTATTTTTTTAAGTTCATTTATTTTTGAGAGAGAGAGAGAGAAAGAGAGCTAAGGAGGGGCAGAAAGAGGGAGATAAAGAATCTCAAAGAGTCCTTGTTCTGTCAGTACAGAGCCCGACATGGGACTCAAACCCACTAACTGCAAGATCATGACCTGAGATGAAATCAAGAGTTAGATGCTTAATCCCCAGTTCCCCTTGTATTTCTTTTTTAAACTTCAAGTAAATTAGAAGTTTTTCTAAATACAGGACTCTGACTTGTGTTTTATTGTTTTCTATTTTATGACTTATGACTGAATCTTGAAAGAAAAACAAATATTCAGTAAATATTTGTGACCAATTCTGAATGGATTATGGTGATTTAAAAATTTTACATCCACCTTTTTTGAAGCAATTAATAAAATATCTGGAAAACTAGAAAGAAGAATGAATATACAATCAAACAAATATGTATAACTGAAACAGCCCCAAGATTCATTTCATTTTGTTGTTCCTGAGGTTAAAACTTCTGAGGAGTTTGTATGTCACATAAAGACCAGGAAAGGTATACTTTTGAACCTGAGGACAAAGAATATTAGGGTCCTTCTTGTTATGGAGTATTTAGTAATGCAGCTACTATGCTATTTTGTTTTAGCCTTGTATCTGTTTATTCACTTATCTTGTGAGGCTTGAGTGCTTGGAACTAAAATGTATACAGTCATTCTTATTACAATTCAGTATGTGAGATTTTAACCAAGATTTAAGAAAGAGCAATGCATCTTAATTATATATTTGAAATACTTCTCAGAAACACGATGCCCAGTTTACGGTCATCCAGCTAGTGGGGATGCTTCGAGGGATAGCATCTGGCATGAAGTACCTCTCAGATATGGGTTATGTTCACCGAGACCTTGCTGCTCGTAACATTTTGATCAACAGTAATTTGGTGTGTAAGGTTTCTGATTTTGGACTTTCACGTGTTCTAGAGGATGACCCAGAAGCTGCTTATACAACGAGAGTAAGTAACTTCTTTTCTTTTTTATTCTTTTTATCTTTGTTTCCCACCTTGTGTTATGTTGACTTGAAAATAAATAGAAATCACCTCTCTCCATGCTATGTCAATTATATATTCCCCCAAGGGAAACTTCTCCTTTAACATTAAAATACTGTTACTTATTCTATGAAAATAGATGGCCACGTTTATGAGGTGGCGTACCCCTGCCCAGTTAGATATAATTTTAAGGCATTTTGAAATTCATGTTTATATAAGTAACACATGCTCACATTATAAAAATTTCAAAACAAAGCAATAAAAAGGAGTTAAGTCATCCATAATTCTGCCACCCATAGAGAACACTTGTATATTTGTCAGTTAATTCTTCCAGATTTTTTCTGCATACCTATCATACATATCTATGCATGAATATGTAATTAGAATAGGATTATTTATAATATCACTGTATAGCCTTTTTTCTCTTAGCAGTATATCTCTTGAATGTATTTCACTGTCAGTAAATAATCTTCAAGTTTTCATTTTTAGCAGTTTAATATATTCTGTTATCTGGTTGTACCATTTAAAAAATTAACCCCTAATTATTGGGTAAATTATTATTATATCTTGTTTTTCTTTATTATTATTATTATTAATTATTTCATCATGATAAGTGTACTCTTTAATCCCCTCCCCCCTACCAATCTCCCCTCTGAGAAACCATCGATTTGTTCTATATAGTTAAGAGTCTCTTTCTCGGTTTGTCTCTTTTTTTCTTTGCTTGTTTCCTTTGTTTCTTAAATTCCACAAATGAGTGAGATCATATGGTACACGTCTTTCTCTGACTGACTTATTTCACCTAACATTAACCTATATAACTATCACTGTTGTTGCAAATGACAAGATTTCATTTATTTTTTTGGCTGAATAATATTCCATTGTGTATGTATACCGCATCTTTATCCATGCCTCTATCTATGGACATTTAGGTTGCTTCCATGGCTTGACTATTGTAAATAATGCTGCAATAAACATAGGGGTGCATGTATCCCTTTGAATTAATGTTTTGTTTTTTTGGAGGGTATATACACAGTGATGTGATTACTGAATCATAGGGTAGTTCTATTTTTATTTTTTGAGGAAACTCCATACAGTTTTTGCATGCCCATCAATAGTACATGAGTGTTCCTTTTCCTCCACATTCTCACCAACACCTGTTGTTTCTTGTGTTTTTGATTTTAGCCATTCTGACAGGTGTGGGGTGATACCTCATTGTAGTTTTGATTTGCATTTCCCTGATGATGAGTAATGTTGAGCATCTTTTCATGTGTCTGTTGGCCATCTGGATGTCTTTTTTGGAGAAATGTCTGTTCATGTCTTCTGCCCCTTCTAATTGGATTATTTGTTATTTTGTCTTAAGTTGTATAAGTTGTTGTATAAGATTGCCATTTCCTATTGTATATTCATTCATGACTCCTTGGTCAAAATTTAATTGACCATATAATGGTGGTTTTATTTCTGGGTTTTCTCTTCTATTCTATTGATCTGTGTGTCTATTTTTATGCCAGTACCATACCATTGCTGTGATACCTCCTATTGTTTTGTTTTGTTTTGTTTTTTTCAAGATTGCTTTGGCCATTCAGGGTCTTTTGGGTTCCATACAAATTTTAGGATTGTTTGAGTTCTGTGAAAAATGTTGTTGGTATTTTGTAGGGATTGTATTAAATGCATAGATTGCTCTGGGTAGTGTAAGTGTTTTAACAGTATCTGTTCTTCCAACCCATGAGCATGGAATATCTTTCCATTTCTTTGCATCATCTTAAATTTCTTTCATCAGTGTTATGTTGTTTTCAGAGGACAGGTTTTTCCCCTCTCTGGTTAAGTTTATTTTCCTAAATATTTTATGGGTTTTGGTGCTATTGTAAAGAGGATTGTTTTCTTAACTTCACTTTCTGCTTGTTCATTACTGGTGCATAGGAATGCAACAGATCTCTGTTTTTGATTTTGCATCCAGTGACTTTACTGAATTCATATACCAGTTCTAGTAGTTATTTATGAAGTATCTAGGATTTTCTATATATAGTTTCATTTCATCTTCAAATAGTGAGAGTTTTACTTCTTCCTTATTTATATTCTTTTTATTGCATCTAATTGCTGTGACTAGTACTACCAGCACTATCTTGAATAAAAGTGGTGAGAGTAGATAGCCTCATCTTGTTCCTGACCTTAAGGGAATAGCTCTCAGGTTTTCTGCATTGAATATGTTGTTCAGTGTGGGTTTTTCATATATGGCCTTTTTTAAGTTCAGGTATGTTCTCTCTAGACCTACTTTGCAGAGGGTTTTTACATGAATAGGTGCTGTACTTTATCAAATACTAGCTTTTCAATATCTTATACAAATGTGTAAATGACCCCTCTGTATTCATAATTGTATGAGTCTGACAATTTTCCTATGATATATTACTAAAAGTTGATTTTCTATGTCAAAAGTTTGTGCCTATTTTAAAGGCATACTTAACTACATCATGATAAAACTAGATATTATCATTTTTTGGTATTTATTAATTTTGAAAAATTATATCTAATTGTTTTAATTTATATTTAACTTGATTCAAATGCATCTGACTATTTCTTCATACATTTCTTGGCATATTTCTTTGAAAAGACATTCTTCTATAGAATTTTTTCATGACAGACAATTTTAGAAAATAAAGATATAATGATTACTAATGATATTACCAAAGGTAACCAATTTTAACATTTTAGTTTTATCCTTTCAAAATATTTTCTACACATTTTCATATGTAAACAATTACCAGTTATGTATACAGTTACAAAAATGGGATCATATTATATATATACTGATTTATAAAATGATTTCCACTTGTCAACCCAGTATTTTCTTTATACACAACTTAGTGTTGTTATGTAATCTGCCTATTTTAACTTAAAATATAAAATGTAGATTTTTCTAGATGATTAGTTTTTTATGGTTTCATTAAATAATGTATTGTACTCCATTTTAATTATGCACATTATTTATTTATCCAGTGCACTATTAACTGAGCAGAATTCCAAAATTTTGATATTCTTAACAATACTTAGATGTAATCCTGATAAATGGTTCATGTCTGGTCATGATTATTTCCTCAGGATAAAATTGCAGAATTATAATTGTCAAGTCAAAATGTGTGCAAATATGTGTGGATTTTCATATATGAATTGCCCGATCGTTTTTCAAATAGTTTGTTAAGGAATTTCATTCCTAGCAGCAACATATAAAGGAGGCTATTGCCCTGTACCCTCACCAGCCAAGAAAACGGTCAGTTTTTAAAAAGTCAACTTCTGTTATTTTCTTCCTGTTTCTAATCGTCACCAATTTTAAAAAAAGAAAGAAAGAAACTCATTCTTTTCTGAGATCATCCATTTCAACAGTTCCATTATCAACCACCAAGTGTGTCACGTGGCATCTATCTCACATCCTGAGGAAGTGTCCAATTTTCTAGGCTTGAGTTTCATCTACAAAGTGATAAAGCCATGGTGACAGAACCAGAAATTCAGAAGCACAGTGTCCCAGATATTCCTCGATGAGTTGATATGAGTTGAAACTCTCCCTATGCCTTTCTACATTACACTTTTGTTTGCATTTCCCATTTTCAACTAGACTCTAGTGGATTCACTCTGTTCAGACATCTAAGTATTTGTTAAAATGTGTCCTGTACAAAACTGTTGCTGTTCTTAGGCATACAGTTCACTAGGTTAAAAGCAAGAGAAATAAAATTGTATATCTAGCGGCTAGTTGAATTAAATTTATAACAATGACCCTGACTCTGTAAACGAAGTTCTGAAAAAGAAAAAATCACAAAACATGAGTCAATATGCTGATAGTGCTTTTTTTAGCCTTCCTTTTGTTCCTTCTCTGATCTCAAGAAAAATTAGTCAGCCAACATTCTGCAGCAAAGCATCATTTTCATGACTATAATTTATGATTATAAATTCTCAGGAGACAACATATGCAACAGATGATAATATATTTATAGTTTTGAGGATTTTTTTTATTCTACTCACTGCTGCTCTGCATTCTAAAGATATCCTTCGTAACCTTCTGCTACTATATGAGCATTTAACACACCCATGGAAAGTATCCCTCTTGATGGCATGTCCTTGTGGTTACAAAAATCACCTTATCTAAGAAATATTTCCTTTTTTAATAAAAAACTATTTGATTAAAAAGCCTTTATTTGAAATATTAGATTTCTGGTAATTCAGTTAGGTTTTAATCTCTGAGCCATATCTCATTTTTAAACTAGAGCATTCTTGTTTTTAATATTTGTCACAAATTCTAGGACACTCTAAGGAATGATTGTTCCTGTAGGAACTTGCAAGATTCATCCAAATCTGGATCATCTGCTGTCTGGAGAATATATTGGGTTCACTTTCAGAGCTTCATTTGTACTGGTTGTCACTTTGTCAGGACCAAGGGGTACAGAAGACCATTTCTTGACACTAATAGAAAAAAAGATATTGCTGTGTCAAAATTCTTCATTATCATTTGTGAGATAAAAGTGCAACAGGCTCTTTGCATTTTTTATTCTCAGAAGATTCTTAAAAACTGCACCTACCAAATGGGCTCATTAACTACCAATAAATAGCTGTTCAGAATTTAATATTCATTTAATTTATTTAATATTCATTCTTATGTTTTCTCAGAACTCCTTAAAATATCTGTGATGGTCTTGACTTCCTTCTGAGAAAGCTATAATTTGCATCTATGTTTCTAGAATAATTTAGAAATCTTTAATTTAATCTCTTGTGATAACCTTTGTTTGGTACAATGATTTTATAATTTACCCCCAAATATGAGATATGGTTTAAAGTAATAGGACTATTTTGTTTTTTAAACAAACACTGAAACATTTAAATGAGTGTTGTATACTAATTCTTGGGAATTTGTACTTACTATAGGAACAATGCTTTTGCACAAAGTGTTTTGGGAATTCCTCCTTTTAAATTATCTTTAAAATGAGATTGTGAATGATACCACCATTCCAAATTACTTAAGCATATAGTATTGGAGGAAGCATACTTGCCTAAGATAAAAATCTCTGGTCTCATTAAGCTTAGAGTTAATAAATAAGAAAAGCAGTACATTGTTGTATAATAAAGTCTGTTTTTTTTTAACCAAAAGCAGTATGTTCAACTTAGACATCCACTTCTTTATTTGATTAAGCATCACATGATTATGGTTCCTTACGAAAAACAAGCTCATCATTGAAAACAGTGTGCCAAGGCATTCTTTCTGGATAAACACATTCTGGTGAATCTGCTTTAAAAAGGCAGTCACATTATTTTAGTCACACTTAACACATTTCACCTAGTGTCACTTGGATTAAAAAATTAGTATTCCGTGCCTCATTGCACTAAGCCTTTTCCCAGATTGCTCCTCTAAAAGTTACTGCCTTTAGGTAGAGGGTAATTGCACTGACATTTGATTCTATGCCACTAAATGAATATAGGGTGTCTGCTGCTCTCATTTTAAAAACATCTTTGTGGCCCACAGGCAAAGTAGAGGCATGGAACAGAATTTATGTCCACTAATTATGCATTTATTTTTTCTAACTGGAGGGAGCCATCTAACGATTTGAGAAATGCTGAACCTTAAAACTTGAAACAAATTATCAAGTGTTTTCCGATGCTGTTTCTGATACTGTCTTAAGTCTATCACAGGTTTTCCTACTTTATGTCCCAACAGCATTCCTTGAGAGGAGAGGGTCAGATAAGATCATAAAACATACTTTTTAAAAATGTCTTCTCTTTTATAAGGGTATTGAGTAGAGAATCAGAATTTTTTTCAATAGTCACTTATGGTTATTTCTCCTCATTTCTCACTACTGAGTTGTACAGAAACTCCAAACATTAACACTTGCTCATAACATTATTATGCATCCTGTAACCTTTGTGATATTCCACTGTACACATGGGATTTGAGAGTGAGAAAGTATAGTATTTGTGTTATTATGAAAATAGTTCTGTCTTGCAGTCCTTTGAAATGCTCATGGGAAGCACCCAGCAATGCTTATATGACACTTTAAGAACCACTGTTCTCAAAGACTAGATACTATGTCAGGAAAAAAACACTCTAAAAACTCAATGTCTTTATATTTATTAAATGACGTAAAGCTGGGCATGTTGTATGATATGATATAGCATGTTTCGAAGAAAGGCTTTGGAAGTGTAAAAGCAGCTGCGTACTGAAGGTTGCAAATCATCTTGAAAGGCCTTGGATTTTATTTGGGTTGGAGCATTTAGCTGTGCAGATTTACACCATTAGAGACTTTTCATTGTGGAGAAAAACATACCAAAAAATGAATTCCCTCTCTTTTATTTCCCATCATATGAATTCAAAGGACAATTATGATACAGTTTATATATATATATATATATATGTTGGTTTTTTTTGCACTGGATTAACCTATTTACTTTATTTCATTTTAACAGAACCATGGGATTATGGGTGAGAACCGTTTACCACTAAAGAATTTTCTAGTCTTTTTCCTTATGAAATTTCATTTTAAATGGTTAGCATTTTTATGTACATGCACACGTCTATGTATATGAACATTCCTATATTCATACGTTCAAATAAATGGAGTCCAAAATTCCACTATAATGGTGCTCAATTTGCTGTTTAACGGGATCAAGTTAGAGAAATTATAGGCTTTTATCTAATTTATATGCTATATTGTATAAAGTCAATTCAATTCTCAAGCCCCCAAATTCATTTTAGAGATATAATTACCACATAAACCAATTTGAGAAATTTGAGAAAGCTAGATGATTTGATTTTGGTTGTATCTTTTATTTTTCAATTTTTTCCTTTTTATTTCTGTCCTGAAGATGCAGAATGAGTCATCAGCTAGATGATTTTTATATTGGATAAGAAACTTCTGACTTTTGTTACATTGGCCTATAGCCCATTAACATCTATTTAATTTTTAGAAGATAAAACCAAATAAAAACTTATCACGTCATTGTATGTTAAGCAATAGAAGGAAGAAATCTTATTTTACATAATCATGTATTTGATTTTTTTCTCTGTAGTTTTACTTATTAGATATACAAAGTATTCTACTATAGCTTTACTTTAATTTCATTTTCAAGAAAAGAATTTTTTTTAAAGCAGCTAATGCAAGTGGTTAAAAGCTAAGTTGTTAAATACTCCTATTCAGGATAACTCCATTCTTAGGACATAAATAATAGAAAACATGACTCTTGATCCTCTAGTCAAGGACTAAAAACTATGCATATTAAAAAGTGTGATATAGAAAGAAAATTATATTATTTTGATAAGTAATATATGCCATATGTCATTTACACATGAGTGAAAAAAATACATAAATACCTAATCAATGGCCTTCATATAGGAATGTATTTTGAGCTTTGCCCCAAAATAAATAATGTCAGTCATAAATTTATTCCCTACTCTCTGAGAATCAGTATGAACATGCCTTATGTAGCTTCACAAAATAAAGCCACATATTCAAAAATCAGAAAATGCTAGAAAATTTAGTAGTCTCAGTTGTCAATGTTGTATCAAAATTTAATGAGATATCTAGTAATTTCTAGCCACCCAATTCAGAGAGTTTGATACCACAAATATTTTAACACATGAAAATAATTTATCCAGATTTACGTGGAGAAAAGCCATAGCTATAATTTTGGAGTGGAACATGGTAGTGAGAAGGTTGCGTGTAATATATTACACACCGTCTCTAGCAGTTTTCTCTAAAATGCACCATCCATTCACTCAATTCATTCAACCATATTTGAGTGCCTACAATGTACTAGATACTGTTTAGGACAAAAGGACCCAACAATAAAGAAAACAAAACCCTGTCCTCATGAGTTTACATTCTAGGATTGGAACTCAGGTAATAAACAAGTAAATGTATAGCAAGGCAGAGAAGTAAGATAAAGAATGTGGGTAGTGGCCCAGTGTGTTATTTTAGTTAGGAAGATCAAGAGAGTTTCCTGGTGAAAATGAGATTATAGCAGTGAATTGGAAAGAGTGAAGGAACAAATAATATAAATATCAAAGTTAGTTAACCAGATTTACTTTGTTTTAACTATCTTTTCAATTTAATAAATTAATTTTAATCATTGTTCTACGTCCAACAGGCTCACTTTGCAAGAAGACAAATTAAGTAGTCAGATTAATGATTTAATTTAGACTAAACATCAGGGTAGTAGTGACTGGTCTAGTCTATAATGTTGGTGAGCCCTGGAAGCTTAGTAAAACTTACTTTCTCAAATTATTTTCGGTTCACTGTGAATATCCCACATTTTAAAATATGTGATGACACATTGCCTGAAACTTTACCCAGGTTCCCTGAAGTCCTTGACCATCCTCAGTTTCCTTTCGCATTGGAAAATACAGCAGTCTTTCTTTTTCTTTTTTTCTTATTTTTTTGAGGGGTGGGGATGTCAGAAAGTACAGCAGTCTTGAGGTCCTAAGTCAGTCTTACTTCTTGATGTCTGGAATGACTAATAATTTGACTCATTTCTGCCCTATCACCCCTTTGCAATGATAATTCTATATATCAGGCTTCTAATACACTCCGGTGATTTTTTTTTCTTTTTCATTTACTGACCACTGCTCTGGAATTCACCCATATTTCAAGCAGTTATTTACTAAACATAGACCCTTAAGGGAACCGTTGCCATGATGTCTAGTCAGAATTGTCTTTTAGGATATTATGAGATTCTCCACCTCCATTTCATCTTTCCTTATTTTTCAGTCATCAATATTAAATCAAACTTAGTCAAGTTTTGTGCTTCTTTGGTTAATTACTAGAATGAATCTAGTATTTCTATTATTTTAATTGCAATTATATGATATTCTTGCTTCTGTATAGATCTTTCTGACTTATTTACTTATAACTGCTTTTTTTGGCAAATTGTATTCAGAGTGCTTAAAACACACACTTTCAAATGAATTTTTCTAATCTTTAAACAAAATTAGGTTTGAGTATGTATAAAACACAGTTTAGCATTTAAAACCTTACTGAATTCTGAAACATCTTTAGCCTAATCCATAAATTTTGGCATTGTTTTTGTTGAAGATAGACACTATACAACAGATGACCTAATTTGAAACTAACAGAAAGTAACAGAAAAAGTATTTATTTGTATACATTACCCAGATAGCCATAGAGTATCTTAGAATGCAAGGTGAAGATTTTCCTGTTTTAAGAAATTCTTAAGCATTTCACATAATGTTGAAACATTTCAAAAGTTCAAAGGATAGGCTTTTGCTACCTAAGAGATCATCTGTCTCTGATCTCTTGTGGCAATCAACATCTGCTGGAATAATTCTCTCAATGGCTTTTAGATTTGAACTACTGGGGATTAGAACAGATGCTTCCCCTGGGAGTCTTCCTGGCTTGCCCTTCAAAATGTTGTCTACTGTTGTCTACAGCAAGTGAAGTGTAGGCCCTGACAATACATAGATGCTAAATCCTTGAGTCAAATGATTTATCTCTATGGTTCCACTTTTAACCTGAGAAGCCAATATTTGCCTCCAGGTTAAACACTCAATTACTTAGGGTTTACTAAGATAAACTCTCCAAAGTCCTTTGTCACTCTAAGTATGACCTGACAGAGCTCACCGGCAGGCAATGTGAACTGTGGATCAGCAAAGCATTTACTAAATCAGTAGGGAGAGATTTGTATATATAATTAGAGAAAAATTGGGGCAGATATGAGATATTATGCCTTAATGTCCAGAGAGTTCAGCAATTATACTCCTTTTCTTAGAAATCAAGACTTGAAGCCCCTAACCCATAGCGAAAGAGCTGGCTTTAGTTGAGTGCCTGAAAAATTCAGGCTTTTAGCCAAATGTCTCATTTGAACTGTCTAAATTCATTAAGCTTAGAGAACTGAATTGCAGGATCTTTTGAGAATAGGTTTACTCTAACTGCTATTTCTGGACAAAGTGAACAAGGTTTTGGACTACTTCAACTAATCCTGGATTTGAATGTAGCAATTATGTAATTCCTCTTCCCAGAAAATCCCTAGTATCTTTACTTGCACCATTTTATTCTTTTTTTTAAATTTTCTGTAAGAATTCTGTAGAAGTAAATCCAGATAGCACGCCCAGTAGATATGTAATAACCAAAGCTTAGGATCGTCTGTAAGAGTCCAAAATAATTAACATTGAAAATGTTAGCATCCTTCATACACATGTAGGGTTAAGACAGAAATTTGAAAGTTGAAGGAGTTGACAGTTGAAAGTTGTTCATAGGTCAGCACAGCTGTTAGAGATATGCCCTATAATCCTCAGTTTATGAATGATAAGATAGCTGCACAGAGAAGTTAAGAAACTTGGCTAAAATTAAACAGTAGGCTAAAATTAAACTAGAAACCAAGACTCTTGATTTCTGCTAAACTTAAAAATGCAAGTTGAACAAGTGACTCTAAATTCCCTTGCACCCCCAATTACTGAGTTAACATAGAGGAGACATTGCGATCGGAGGAGCTGGTCCTAGGTTTGGCCTTTTAAATATGGGAAACAAGCATTAACTTCTAATTCTATTCTGGAGTTCCCTCTGCAGTTGAGGCTTTTGACACACTCCATATGCTGTCATTTTGAGCTTGCTCAGGACAATTGGAGGCTTTTGTCAAATACACAAATATTGGGAAAGCTTACAGATAGATATGGAGACCACCTTAAGTAAATGTATTCATCTTACAATGTATTTATATATTATAAAAGAACACATCGTCATAAATTGTCTTTATGGTAACTAGCTGTGCTTTATAGTACTCTGAATGCCTAGTAGCATTTTGCCAAGCAAACTTGAAACTGTCAACTGATAACAGAGTTTTAGCTCATTAAGGACTGTTGCACTGGAATTGTTTTATTGTGACAGGAAAGAAGTATGGCAAATGAGGACCTTTTTATCTCATTGAATCCATATTTTTAGATAGCCTATTGCAGAATGTGTTTGGCAGTTATTTGAAACACATCTAAAATTTTAAAAATGCCCCCAACATATATAATGAACGAAGCAGTTTCTGGACCAGAAAAAGAAAAAAAAAAAAAAAGGTCAAACAATATGAGCTTGAATTTGTTAAGGCAGGGAATAGGGAGGTGTGTGGAGAGGAACTTTTGTGTTCAATCAAGAGAAAAAGTATGAATAAACTCTACAATGGACGACTTGTAAAAAGCTTAGTAGCCGACTCTTAGAGATTTCATTTTATTTTGATAGTCTCAGATCTACAGATGTTTAACTTGAAGGCAGACAGCCTTACCAGGAAGTTAAACCTATTAAAATGTATTGGTTCTTCTTTCATCCATATTTCAGAATCAGATTGGGCCCTCAAGGACAAGTAGCCAGTGTCTCACTATGTCAATGATATTTATGCTTTTGTTGCCATGGATAGTGTTTGCTCTTGGAGTAAAAACTTATTTTTTTACCAAACTCTTTGGTCATAGATACCTCCATTTAAAAGAAAGCTTCATGAGCAATAGGAAATTATCCCATTTTTGAAAAAAAGAAAGGAAGAAAGGTAAAAAGAAAGGAAAAAATAAAATAACAAAAATATTAAAAACAGTAAACAATTGGAAACAGAGGGAAACATCTCAAAGGGATACTGCGATATTTACCAACACCCAAGTATAAGATTAGCTCTGTTGAATTTGGCCCTTACTTGACAAGAACAGAAATAAAAATATCCATGGAAAGTGTAAGAATGTTAAAAAAAAAAAGATAATTCCACCTAGTCTACATAAAATCCTAGATAAATCCTGGATCTCGTCTGAATTATTTTACCCTTGCTCAATAAAGCTTGTCACATACCATCTAAAGCAGTCATTTTCAAGTAGGGATAATTTTCCTCCTAGGGGATATTTGGCATTGTCTGGAGGCATTTTTGCCTGTCCAATTGGAGGGATGCTACTGTTATCCAGTGGGTAAAGGACAGGGATGCTACTAAACCTCTTACAATGCACAGGACAGCCCCTACAACAAATAATTAATTTGGTCTAAAATATCAGTAATGCTGCTGTAGAGAGAGCTTGTTGTAAAATTACCTAACATATGTAAAGAATGTGTAAAAAATGGGAATGAAGAGCAAATGCCGCTTCCAGGTACTTTGTAATCTCTCCTATCCATACTGGACTACAAGTTACATGGGGCAATGTAGAACACATTGCCATTTGTGGGGGGGAAAATGCAGCATGCAACAGACTAGCCATCTGCCACAAGGCCTAGGGTGTTGAACTTTGAGATATTACAAACAGAATGCAATGAATGGTGTGACCTTTATTCCATTTAATATGTTATTCTCATTTGCTCTTGATCTAATACTTGGAATTTTAATTCTTTTCCCTCAGTGCTCTAGACTTTAGACATGGCTATTTTACTTTTGATGTTTTGATTTCATTTTGTTAAGATGTCTTTGGAGTAAACTCCTAAATAGACATACTTGCCTCACAGGTAAATACATCATATGTTTCAGTCAGCATACGAGTTTCAGCCAGACATGAATTAATTTTTATGTTTAAAAATTGTACTTACCTCATCCTACAAATGAATACTGTAATATTCATATTCAGAAACAATAATGGTTCTTAAATTATCAGTGATATTTTTAGGTCAGTAAAGTACCTGCAATACTCATATTGATACAGTTGGTTTGGGATGCATATTATCTCTGGAGCCAAATGAAAATCTTTAAAGCTTTCTGCAAACTCTAAAATTTTTAATCCACACAACACCCTGTGAGGTATTTTCATAACTTTATAGATACTGTAAAAACTTGTTAAGTAATTCTTATATTTACTATTATTATGGAAATAACAACATTTTTAAATAGCATGTGTGGAAAGAGGACAAAAATGAATAGTATGATTATTAAAGCTATTATTATGCTATTTATAGGTTCATTTGTAGTATTTATATATATTCTGAAAAACTAGGCTCAATGTATTAGTTTCTAAAAATGGGCTGTATTTTTAAAAATGCTCAAAATCATTAAATATCTTCAGTAAAATCTACCACTTTAAGCCCGTAACATAGTCCTCTCTCTCAACAAACATACACACACCTCCAGGAAACAAGGTGTTGTAAACAGGAGCGCTTGAAAGTCAGACTCCTATTTTAAACTACAGGAATGCAGAGATGAAGGAAGCAACCCTATGACTCCTCTGAACATCCCCGTCTATTCAGGATAATTAAAAGGTAGAAGGATGACAGAGCATGGAGTGACCAACTTGGCCTGGAACATTCCCAAATGTTCCACCAAGGAGTTTACATTTGACCAAGATGTTCAACTAAGTTTACTAGGTGCAGAAGGCAGACAGGGGAAAAAAAGCTTCCCAAGAATAAAAGAATAGCATGTATTTAGGAGAAAGGTCATTCAATTCAAGCCAGTGAGCACTTGTTGAACGCCTGCACATTTGCCAAGATAGTGTCTATGCAAGACCATTGCTCTCTGCAGTGAGCACAGGCTTGCAGAGCTCATGCTCATTATCTTCAGCTTTATAATCTATTTAGCCTTTCATAGGCAAAGGATTTCAAATTATAGTTTAGGTACAATAATTTTACTTATGGCAACCAATAGGACAAAGCTACTACTTGAATTCATTTTACTAGTATTGAACACAAAGAATTTGACATTATAATGTTGAATATCAAATTTTCCCTGCTTGAGCATCCCTTCAAAACTAGTGACACTCTCTGTAGCTCAATGTCAATGGAACACATTTTGATGAATAGGCATTATAATTTGGATGATGTGAATTCTTTGGAACATCTATCCATTTTTTTATATCAAAAATTTGTACATCCTTTAAGGCTCAATTTATATGTGACCCCTCAGTCTCTCTAGTGAGCATCTCGGGCCCTTGCTCTACATCACAGCTATCTCGCTGCATTCCTACTCACTGTGAGGTCCAAGAGCAGTGTGATCAGCATCACCTGGAGCTTTTTAGAGATGCAGACCATGGCTACACTCTGCAACTACTGAATCAGAATTTCCATGGGAGCAAGCTCCAGATGATTCATTTACATAGTACAGCTTGAAAGCAAAGTACTAGATACTTCTTTCTTACTGCACTTCATTATTCAAAACAACTAATTATCATTCCCATTTGCCTGATATTTTCCAAACAGAAGGACTAGTATGTTATTTATATTTGTCTCACCCAAAGTGACTAGTATAATACTTCCCACATGGTTGCTACTTGACACATTTTTATTAAATGTATTTATTAAACTGAGAGAAAATTCCATGGGAGTCATACCTTCATACCTCTCATAACTCAGAGAAGCAATACTCTCCTCCAGAATATAAGTTCTGGGAATGTAGTCATTATATCTAACTGGTTCATATGGTGCCTACCTAGGACATGGAAGGTACTTCAGCGATTAGTGATGTAATGAAGCACTGGGTACTGAAGAGAGTTTTTTTGGAAGGATAATTTTATTTTGAATTCATTTAGTTAACAAATATCAATGAGAACTTTTATGTCAAGGAATGGTATAAGTTCATTACAAATGTTAACTTGCATTCTGAACTAAGATTGCTTGGTCAAGCAGAAATCTATGTTAAATCAATAAAGGTTAGCCCAGGATAACTCATCCTATTCTAATATACTCTAGAACATCTACTTTGGGTCATTTTATTACAGATGAGTAATTAATGTACCATAGGTGATGTAAACCAGCAGTATTTGAGCAATTATTAAATGTTTTTGCCTTTCCTCAAATTGAAACTAAACACTTCAGTACATGGTTTGCCACTCATTTCTGCTTCATATTAAAATAGAATATCAAGGGGGACCCAAATAGCTCAGTTGGTTGAGCATCCGACTTCGGCCTAGGTTGTGATCTCACTGTTCCTGAGTTCCAGCGCCGCAATGGGTTCTGTACTGACAGCTCAGAGCCTGGAGTCTGTTAACTTAGATTCTCTGTCTCCCTCTCTATCTCTGCCCCTCCTCTGCTCGTGCTCTGTCTCCCTTTCTCAAAAATAAATAAACATTTAAAAAATTAAAATAAAATATCAAGATATTTCAGCAGAAACCTATATTCCATTTCAGAAGAGAAGCACTTGGACAAATTCAGTCAGGTTTCATATTATATGTTAGCGAGTTTATGCATTGATCATACATGTACATGATTTTATATTCAAAGGGAGGCAAGATCCCAATCCGATGGACATCACCAGAAGCTATAGCTTACCGCAAGTTCACGTCAGCCAGCGACGTGTGGAGTTACGGGATTGTTCTCTGGGAGGTGATGTCCTATGGAGAGAGACCATACTGGGAGATGTCCAATCAGGATGTAAGTATTTGTAGTCAATGAATTATGAGTTCAGATTAAGAGATCAAGCTGTGCAGGGAAGTGGAGCATAATGAAACCAGGTGGCTCCCAGTTTGTGACATTGAAACAGAATACTTAGAAGAAATGAAAGTTTCTGAGTCTTGCAAGGATATTAATTGAGTTGCTTTTACAGCTTCACATGTTTCCCTTAAGCAGGGATTTAGAAATGAGAGAAAATGAAGACATTTGTCACCAGAATATAAGGAAATAAGTGATCGAAAAGAAAACCAATAGGTTTAGGGGTCTGTTTGAAGTACTTTTGCTGCAAAAGTGTCTGTATGTAATAGTAATAAGCCACAGTACTGCCACCCTTTGTAGATTCAATTAATGATGTAAACTAACATTTTGTTTACTTAAACATAGTATTTCCCAAAGTCAGACAAAACATCCAATCTCCAGAATGTTGTTTCTCTTAATGTATTAAACTTACACATGAATTTAGTTATACAAAGTGAAGTGTCTGGATGGAAAAAATGGTCTTTAACTTTCTATTGTAACTGTGATGTGATTTTTCAAAAGGATTTGTGTTTTTATAAGCGATGCTTTGCCAATGCTTAGTAAAAGGATGCTATTGACATGGGATCAATACTCAGAGATTTTTCTTTATGTTTAGCCAAACACTGTGGGCTGGATCTCAAAGATTCATAAGATGGAAAGCTGAGATGCTTTTAGTCATTTCCTACTCACTACATATAAAACTGCTTTTACTTGGGGCGCCTGGGTGGCTCAGTCGGTTAAGTGTCCAACTTCAGCTCAGGTCATGATCTCACGGTTTGTGGGTTCAAGTCCCGAGTCAGACTCTGTGCTGACAGCTAGCTCAGAGCCTGGAGCCTGTCTTGGGATTCTGTGTCTTCCTCTCTCTCTCTGACCCTCCCCCTGCTCACCCTGTCTCTATCTCTCTCTCAAAAATAAATAAAACATTAAAAAAATGTTTTGTTTTGTTTTTTTTTTAAAAACCCTGCTTTTACTGTGTGTATAAAAACCTTTCAGGACTTCTCTAATCAAGCTATATTTGTAACAGTCCTGGGAAAATCAGACTCTTCCACATCTCTATTTTCCAAATTTTCTCTGTATTAGAGGGCCTCACAGTGCAGTCTCCAGACTAGTACTGCTAGCACCACCTGGGAATTTGTAGTAATGCAAATTCTCAGGCCTTCCCCTAGACTTATGATTCAGAGAAGAGCAACCTTTGTATTAATAAGTCCCCCAGATTGTTCTGACACACAGGAAGTTTGAAAATCACTGGCTTATGTGATTTAAAGGTACAAATGAATTGTTACTTCATTGTTCCCCACATAGGATTTTACCTAAAGAATTTACTATGACTTGAAAGGTACCATTTGAAAAAAGTAGACCTTTCCTGCACTCATTTATTTATGAACAATATTCCACATACACCTGTATGCCCAAATAAGATCTTCTGTGTAACTCTTAAGCTTCCTGAATCCTAGAATATTTCTTTTGATTTTATTCTGAAAAGTATCTTTACAAATGTTTCTTTCCTTGGGGTGCCTGGGTGGCTTGGTCGGTTAAGCGTCCAACTTTCGCTTAGGTCATGATCTCGCGGTTTGTGGGTTCGAGCCCCTCGTCGGGCTCTGTGCTGACTGCCAGCTCAGAACCTGGGGCCTATTTCAGAGTCTGTATCTCCCTCTCTCTCTGACCCTCCCCCTGCTCACGCTGTCTCTCTCTCTCTCTCTCTCTCCTAGAAATAAATAAAAATATTTTTAAAAATATTGAAAAAAAAAACAAAAAAACCCACAAATGTTTCTTTCCTTAGAACACTTCTCTCTCTGTCTCTCTCTCTCCTCTCTCTCTCCTCTCTCTCTCTCTCTCTCTCTCTCTCCTCTCCTCTCCTCTCTCTCTCTCTCCTCTCCTCTCTCTCTCTCTTTCTCAATCTTCTGGTGTATAACATTTCTGGGCATGAATAATCTCTTAATTATTTGATAAGCTGTTATCCTTTCCAACAACTTAAAATAAGAACTTGCCCACTTGACTTTAAAATATTCATATTGGTGTGCCCTGCCCATCAAAAATAAGAGTCTCAGCTCTTACGTCCCTGGACACTGCTTCTCACACAGGTGATCAAAGCTGTGGATGAAGGCTATCGGCTGCCGCCCCCCATGGACTGCCCAGCTGCATTGTACCAGCTGATGCTGGACTGCTGGCAGAAAGACAGAAACAACAGACCCAAGTTTGAGCAGATTGTCAGCATTCTGGACAAGCTGATCCGGAACCCAGGCAGCCTGAAGATCATCACCAGTGCGGCGGCAAGGTGACACTTAGATTTTCCATTCTGCACTCACTCTGAAATTAATATATTTTTTATCTCCAGGGTGTTCATTTTTTTTCTTTCCCCTCCCTAACTGCATTCTTTGAAACTTGTACTCCTGAGGAATGGACAAAAGTGGGTTTTTTCCTTCCTTTAAAAAAAATCTTCCAAGATTCTTATGTTATTTAATCGGAATGATGAAATTCAGAGATATCTGAAACTTCCATCTCGAATAGGAATTAGTCTCCATTCAGGCTTGTGTGTCAGTCTTTGGAAAATAGGAACCCCAGACACACAGATTCTTTTCACTTTGTACTACTTAAAATTCCTTTAAAGGAAAAAAAAATGAAATCTTGAGTGGTGGTAAACTCCAGTGAAGTCCTGATTCATTCCTCATTTAAAATAAAGCTTCACAAAATAAAAATGCTTCTAAAATACTGCACCAGCTAGCAGAATGCAATTCCCCCCACCATATAATTCAACAAAGTTTGTTTAACCCATACCATGTGCCAATTACTTTGTTAGACACTGTAGAGAAGAAAACCGAGAATGAATGTGTCAGTGTCCCCAGACTGCAACACAAATGTCAGTACATCATGGCTATAATGCAACCTGGAATGCGTGATATCCGTGAAATTTTATGCATATCCCTCCTCGTTAAAAATCACTCAGTTCTCCTAATGATGCTGAGGAATGGAAGTAAAAGTGTATCTGAAAAGTGCAGTTAAAGAAACAGGGAAGAAGAGATGAATTTTGTCAGGGGCCATGAGAAGAAAAAAGAAGTGTTAATATATTTAGTACTTCTCAGAGAAACTAAAGGGAAATCTAACTGTCATGTTTAAGAGATCTATATTCTCTCATTGAACACATAAGAGAAGAACTGTTCTTTTATATTCTGATGATATGTGCTCTTATAGGACAGGTACATGGGTTTAATAAAAGAACTACATTTAGTGTGCATAGAAATCCACAGTATTAAGTGATATGTATAAATGCTACATAGTGATGATTTACTGTGATTCATGTAAAAGGTATAAAATACTGCCTTGTTGGAAGGAATTTGTTTCTTTTTTGCCATCTTTATTGATAATCACCAAGAATTATGACTTTCAAATTGATAGAGCATTTGCTATTACACTTTATAATAACACATATGATTTTTTACATTTCAAAGGAACAATTATATTGAAAATACATGATCCAGCTTTTGCACTATACATGGATAAAATGAATAAGGGGGATTTGAACCGAACTCTTAATACCAGTATCTAAAATTTATAGAGTATTTGTTGAAAAGCATTTAGAGGTCAGTAAAATGAAACTTGATGCTATATCCTTAGTAGGAAAAACTACTCATAATTTATCCTGTAAGATTGAATCTCTATCCAAATCTTTAGAGAAAGAAATTATACAGATTGTTTTGAAAACCTACCTGACAGTTTAACTAACTGTAACAAACCCANCTGTTTTCCAGAGGGGCTGCACCAGTTTACATTCCCACCAACAGTGTAGGAGGGTGCCCGTTTCTCCACATCCTCGCCAGCATCTCGAGTTCTCTGATTTGCTCATTTTAGCCACTCTGACTGGTGTGAGGTGGTATCTCAGTGTGGTTTTGATTTGTATTTCCCTGATGAGGAGGGATGCTGAACATCGTTTCATGTGTCTGTTGGCCATCTGGATGTCCTCTTTGGAGAAGTGTCTGTTCATATCTTCTGCCCATTTCTTCACTGGGTTGTTTGTGTTTCCGAAGCCGTTTCTTTTGATCTTTACTCAGTGTCAATCCTAGAAGAAAACAAAACAAAAAACAAAAATTCCACATCTCTCTAATTATTTTCATGTCATAAAAAAAGACATTCAAACCATTTCCATAGAATGGTATTATCAACATAAAAACCAATAATCTAATATGATCTAGAGATATTTAACTTCACTTCTACATGGAAAAATGGTGTTAATACCATATCATAGTTTATCAGGATACATCCTACTATCCAAATTTTAACATACTCCCTAAGTCCATTTTTGTGTTTTTATTGAAATTGAATATTATCTCTTCTAATAAATATTATTTTTTCAATGTTTATTTATGTACCACCCTTTCTGCTGTAAACCCTTTCTTCTATGACTGTTATTCCTCTGGCTGAGACACTGCAGTAGTCTAACTTGTCCCCTGCTTTCATTCCTTCATTCATTCTTGCTTTCATTCTTTCATTCAATCGTCTTTGCACATAGCCTTCAGAATTTTCTTATCAATATATACAGAATTTGTAGTGCCTACGTGGCTCAGTCAGTTAAGCATCTGCCTCTTGATTTCGGCTCAGGTCATATCTCATGGTTTGTGAGTTCGAGCCCTGCATTGGGCTCTGTGCTGACACTGTGGAGCCTGCTTGGGATTCTGTGCCTCCCTCTCTCTCTCTCTACCCCTCCCCTGCTCATGCTCTCTCCCTCTCTCTCTCAATAAATAAAAAAATAAACTTAAAAAATAGATATGATTTAATTTCAGTCACCTTTTTACAACCAATTTTGAATTAGAAAAAAAAAAACCTAGACTCTTGTTGATGGTTTAAATAGTCCTGCTCTTCCAATGTCATTTCTTTTATTCAAAGGTTATTTTCTTCATTTTTCAACAACTATTTATTATAGTCTAGTATACTATGTGCTAGGCATGTGCAGACTCTGGAGAACAATGAAGAAGTCAAATATGGTCCCAACCATGCCAGAGCTTACATTATAGAAGATGTACAATAGACAACAGACAAGCACAGATTATAGAAAGGAAATAAAGAGACTGTTGTGATAGATAATAAAAGGGTGATTGGGCAGGAACCCTCTGTGGAAATATTTGAGCTAAGACCTAAAGAAAGAAAAAGAGCCAGGTTGTTAAAGAGCCCCTGCTCCCCGAACACTCACACACACACATTCCTAAAAAAGTATGCTTGGCATAGGAAAAAGCAACTGCAAATGAGTTAGGAGGGTTCTAAAAAGTGACAGAAGGACAACATAACTGAAGAGCAGGAGGGGAAGGAAGAGTCTGTCATGAGTCTGAGAAAGCAAACAGAAGCCAGAGCACTTGAAGCTACCCAGGCCATGTGAGGACTTTGGAATTTTTTTTTTAAATGCATGAGGAATCCATTAAAACATTTAAGGCAGAGAAGCAGTAAGATTTGATTTATATGGCTACTTTGTGGAGGGAAGGCAATAAGTGTGAGGAGAGGGGCACTTCTAGCTTTCAATTTGTGCCACTTCCACTTAAACAATATTCTACCCTCAGTGGCCAGCTTCGAGTTCCTCCAGAAAGCCAAGGCATTTCAGGTATGAAGACAGTAGCACATGCCGTTCTCCTTATGTTAGATTCTCGGTTTCGTCCCTTCCTCCCCCTTCTGCATCTTGTATTAACTGAGACATTCTCTGGCAACATCCTGTAAAGGCCCACACCATTATTTTTATACAGAGTGCCATCACAATTTTAATTTAGTTGTGTGTTTTCTCTTTTTAAATATCTATTACTCCTATAAACCTAAGCCCTGTGACATTAGATGTCTTGCTTCTCTTGTATTACCTGTACAGCATCTATTAAGTAGTGAATATATACTTTCCAAAATAATAAATGTCCATTCCAATAGATACATTATTTTTAAAGAATATCCCAGGTTTTTTTCTATTCATTATACAGGTTTCGTCAGATGTTAGTCATAATACTAAAAGCTTTAAATTTTCTCCTAATCAAAATTTCATGTCTCTCTTTCTGTCAACTCAAACCCAAAAACATCCTCCTCCAAACACGCTAGGAGGACATCACAATGTGAATTTGTGAATGGCACCAAGAATTCAGGTTTCTGAATGACTTATCTAGATCAGTGTACAAAGTTATGCCTGGCAAGTCCTTTGGAAAAAATAACGTTATTCTATCATTTCTGTACAGATGGTGGTTCCCAGAGTCAACCAGGCTCTCGTTAGTTTTGTGGCAAAATTTATTTCAGATATTATTACAGAAATCCTTCTATAATGCATCATTTCACTTTTGAACCTTCAGTAGAGGTGATGATTCATAACAGAATCTTTCCCAGAGAATCTTCCACTAAAGGTTTCTTGGTGAATATCACTGCTGGAAGTGGAAAGGTAGATGAGCCAATGAACAGGGTGTGCCTACTAAAATCTTACTTGGATGTTGGAAAGGTGGTAACGAGAGAAGAGAAGTTATATTAAATTTTATGCCTTATTTTTCTTCTAGTAATTGGTTTATTTTCTTAAAGGTAGTGTAATTGGAAGAGACATACGTGAATTTGAAGTTTAGACAGTACATCAATACAATGTCATGGATGTTTATGTAGCAGTTACTTTGTGCAAGGCATTGTACTAGGCCCTGTGGTGATTAGTTGGTAGAGAAGTACCTTTTGAATGCTGGATGAAATTTCTGTGGGCACATAACAGGGTAAGACTATACCATGCTAGGGGAACATTCTGCAGAAAAGCAAGACACACAAAAACTTAGGATCCTTCCATATTTTATTGCATCATACAATTCTGCTGGAATATAGTATGAAGGAAAAGCCTGATAGATCATTTCATCCTATAATGGAAGAGTTAATGTCATTATTAGAAATCTGGGCTTTGGGGATGACTGGGTAGCTCAGTCGGGTGACTTGATTTCAACTCAGGTCATGATCTCATGGTCTGTGAGATCAAGCCCTGATCAGGTTCTGCACTGAGCGTGGAGCCTGCTTGAGATTGTGTCTGTCTGCCTCTAAAAAAAATCCTGACTTTTGTCCTTGAGGAAAAGAGGAGCCATTGAAGATACTTAATAATATGTGGTTCTATGCCTATGGAATAGTTCTCTGGCAGCTATACCTAAGAAGAACTGGAGGTAAAGAGGTTCATAATAAGGTAATAATGATTTTGAAGGTGGTTTATTTCAGTAGTCTAAGAAAGGACTTCCTCTAGGGTAGAGCAGAGGAAATAAAGAAAAAAGATGTGAATTCAAAAAGATTTCCCGAAGTATTAGAGGACATAGTGGCCAATGAGATGTGCAGAGTGACAGAGAAAGTATCAGAGAGTACTTCCAGGTTTTGAACATGGAGGACTATAAGAACAGTGCTCTCACTGACAGTATAGGAAGGGCATAGGGAAGAACAGGTCTGCAAGGCAGGTGAACATTTTGGAACAATGAGACCGAGTCCTGCAAGAAACTAGAAATTTGCATCTAAAACTGGGAGAGAGATTAAAATTGGGATATCAATTTAGAGCCTTCTCTCTATAAAGATAAAAAAAAATCTCATAGAAACTTGTGTAACAGTACAAAGCTCAATCTAGGAATGCTGGATTTTACCATAAATATACTTATTTTTATTTTTCTAAAATTGTAATTTCTAGTTAAAGTTCTCATATCCCACTGATTATAAGAAGACTTTTTTTTGTATATTTAAAGTTTATTTTAAGAGAAAGAGAGTACAAGGATGGGAGGGGTAGAGAGAAAGAATCCCAAGCAGGCTCCACACTGTCAACATAGAGACCGTTGCGGAAATCAGACTCAGAAACCATGAGATCAGGACCTGAGCCAAAACCAAGAGGCAAATACTTAACCACCTGACCCCCCAAGGTGCCACTAGATTACCAAGAGATTTTAATCTCTGAATAGAGATTTTAATCCCTGAACACTCTCAGAGTGTTGGTTCATATAGGTTGACACTGTGTCATCCTTCCTCCCAGTCTTCCAGATTGAGCTTTTGAGCTTCTCCTTTCTGATACTGGGGTGCCCTGGTGTCTACAGATCCTTCTGAAGCTTCTAATATGCCTCCGTCACTTAGTCCAGAAATCACTAACTAAAATATATATGAGTACCAAGAAGATAATTGAAATGGGTGTATGCTTCCATCCTATGTAATAGGATGCGGTAGTAGCTGATGTGGATTTCAGGCCCCTTAGAAGGGGATTGTAGAGCCAATTAATGGCATTGGGTGAAAATCTTAAAAGAAAAAAAAGGTATGAAACATTTGAAAATATCTCAGAACATTAAGTCACTGCATAAACTTCTACCCAGAGAGAAAGAAAATGGTCTCTTTAGAGCTATGGGGAATAGTACCAATCACAGAGCAGAAAAATATGAAATGCTCTGTAGAAACAAGGAAGAGAATTACAAATGTGACTTAGACCATTGCTGAATCCACAGCGCAAGGAATTTTTCAAAAGCGAAGAGAATGAAGTGTATTATCAAAAGCTGCTGAAGCGTGAGAAAACAAAAATACAACAGAAGAAACAGAATCCATTCAGTTAAGCAGTGAGCAAAACATTGGTTTCTTTTTAGAGGAATATTTTGAATATTTTAGATAGATAAATGAGATACAAAATTTTTAAAGGTTTAGTTATAATTAAATGATGAAAAAGTGTGAAGACAGTGCTTTTGAGAAATTTTAAAAAAAACATATAAATGTAATACACATGTATAAATGGTAAAAATAAAGCTCCCTCCCTTTTTAAGAATTGAAGAAATCTTTCTTAAAGAAGTTTTTAATAGGCTGTATTACAAAGCTGTAGTCATCAAGACAGTATGGTACTCCACAAAAACAGATACACAGATCAATGGAACAGAACAGAGAAGCCAGAAATGGCCCCAAAAATGTATGGCCAACTAATCTTCAACAAAGCAGAAAGAATATCCAATGGAATAAAGACAGGAAATTGTGTTGGGAAAACTGGACAGCGACATGCAGAAGAATAAACCTGGACCCTTTCTTATCCACAAAATCCATAAAACTAAACTCAAAGTGGATGAAAAACCTAAATGTAAGATAGGAAACCATCAAAAGTCTAAAGGAGAAAACAGCCAACAACTTCTTTGACCTGAGCTGCAGCAACTTCTTACTACACATGTCTGGAGGCAAGGAAAACAACAGCAAAAATGAACTGTTGAGACTTCATCAAGATAAAAAGTTTCTGCACATCAAAGGAAACAGTCAACAAAACCAAATGACAACTAATGGAATGAGAGAAGATATTTGCAAATGGCATATCAAATAAAGGGTTACTGTCCAAAATCTATAAAGAATTCATCAAACTCAACACACAAAAACAAATAATCCAGTGAAGAAATGGGCAGAAGACACGAACAGACACTTTTCTAAAGAAGACATCCAGATGGCTAATAGACACATGAAAAGATGCTCAACATGACTCATCATCATAGAAATACAATCAAAACCACACTGAGACACCACACCTGTCAGAATGGCTAAAATCAATTAACTCAGGCAACGACAGATGCTGGTGAGGATGCAGAGAAAGAGGAACACTTTTGCACTGCTGGTGGGAATGCAAACTGGTGCAGCTACTCCAGAAAACATTATGGTGGTTCCTCAAAAAATTTAAAATTGAGCTACCCTATGACCCAGGAATTGCACTACTAGGTATTTATCCAAAGGATACAAAAATGCTGATTTCAAGGGGCATATGCACCCCAATGTTTATAGCAGTCCTATCAACAATAACCAAATTATGGAAAGAACCCAAATGTCCTTTGTCTGACAAAGAGATAAAGAAGATGTGGTATATATATATATTCAAATATCACTCAGCAATCAAAAAGAATGAAATCCTGCCATTTGCAACAATGTGGATGGAACTAGAATGTATTATGTTAAGCAAAGTAAGTCAGTTCAGAGAAAAATATCATATGATTTCACTCATATGTGGAATTTAAGAAACAAAACAGATGAACATAGGGGAAATGAAGGAAAAATAAGATAAAAACAAAGGGATGCAAGCTATAAGAGAATCTTAAATACAGAGAACAAACTGAGGGTTGCTAGAAGGGTACGGTGTGGGAGGATGGGCTAAATGGGTGATGGGCGTTAAGGAGGGCACTTGTTGGGATGAGCATTGGGTGTTACATGTAAGTGATGAATCACTAAATTCTATTCCTGAAACCATTATTATACTAAATGTCAACTAACTTGGATTTAATAGAAAAAATTTTTTTAAGTTCTTGGTAGAAACTACTTTTATGAAAAGAAATTGAAAATGGTCTTACAATGATAAATGTTCTTTTACTTCCTAATATGTAATTTAGTTATACAGATAAGAAAAATAAACAAAATTCATTTTTAAAAAAGACTATTTTGAAGGATTAGTTTTCTATTATTTAAATTAATTTTTAATATTCCATTGATACTACATTATATATAATATATAGCTCCTGAATTTAAATAAATTATTTTTATGAATGTAGCTAAATGAAAAATAAAGAAGACTAACAATAGAGAAAAATGAGAGTAAGTTAATTCACTTACATTCAGTCAATAAGATATCCTTTTAAATTTTTGGATATTTATGTATATAAAATGAAATAGATGAATTATTTTTAAATTCACAGAATTTTCGTACTCCAGGCAGGTGGATTCTTTAATAGTGCTATAAATTTATGGAATATAAATTTTTGTTATAAAGAATTAAATAATACATTCCATATATTTAGAATGAGGTTCTAAAGTAAGGGTAATCAAATTCATGGCATAAGGTCTTAAATAATATATTTAATAGTAATTTACAGTAAGGTTCTGAAAATCCACTTATACTTAGTTAATTTATTGAAATGATTTAAATATATTGTTTCATTGCATTAATCGCTATATTTGAAGGGACTCTCAGGTTAATTAGGAGCAAACAAGCAATATTAGTAATTTTTCCCTGTTAATGGCACTAAGTTGACATACATACAGTGCCCCTGATCTCTAAGACAACATAATATAATTTTTTTTTTGAGAATGAGTGCTTTGACAAAATACTGCATTCTCTGGGAGAAGTCTAATGACCAAAAATCAATCTATTTCTCAATGTGACTTTGACCTCCAATTCTGAAGCTGACAGGGTGACTTTCCTCACTAATCAAATATTATACAGAATCTTTTAGAAGAAAGCAAATATGCCAAATACCCAGGTGATTTTTTTTTTAATCTTAAAAATCAAAGTAGGTAATTTTGCCACTGGGAGGAATTAAACCAGTTGTAACAGCTATAACTGCTAGGATTCTTATCCTTAAGGCCTAGAGATAATTAAAATAAAGACAGCGACTGTACTTCACCTTAATGTGCTATATACAGACTACTCTTCTGTTGGGAACTCTGTATACTCAAAAACCATTCTTTGTTACCGGTGACAAATTAAATTTGCTTAAACTTATCTGGCATTTTTAATGTTAGACATAAAAAGATCAAGATTGTAATAAATCCACATTTTAAAAAATTGGTAAATAAGAGATTTCCCCCTGAAATATGATGAGAAGGCAGTATTTCAAAGAAAAAATTAACAATAAATTATAAAAGATACTGAAAAAGTAAAGTACTAGTTTCAGACAATAATATAGATATAAATAATATTCTGCCTTTAAGAAACTCTTCTTGAGTAAATACATTTCCTGAAACAATTCTCAACAATAGACAATAAGTAGATAATTACAGTGGGATGGCGTACATCTCTAGTATTATTGATGTTTACTTCTAAACTCAGTTGGCATCTACTTATTCAGGGAATGTGTATTAATTATGATTTTTATCATTGAAAGATAAAGCCCTTTGTATACCAAAAGGAGTCTTTTCATATTATTGAAGGATAACATTCAATCCCAGTGATTTGGAATTCTAATGCAGTATTGAAATAACACATTATGAGAAGATATTCTTGGGAGTGACAGTTGTTTATTGTCATTGGGTCCCCAATATCAGATGCTAATTGGTATGAAATCATTTGCAGTAGAATAGGATTTAATCGGAACAAAATACATGTGTATCTCTTTAATGCAACAGTATGAAAATCCATAAAGGAATAATTCACAAACCTAAATACAAGGAGGGAGAAAGAAGGGGAGGAAAGTTATTTTTTGCTTCCCCTGAGCAAACATGTAATTTCCATGATTTCTTTTTAATGACTGCGGTCTGCGGCCAGTAGGTACTGATTTATGAAAAGCTGTAAAAGATCAGGTGGAACTCCGCAGGACATCGTTTACAGCTGCATGGATTGAAACCTATCTAATTTGTCTAGTAAAAGTGTGAGCTCACAGTGCACATCACCCAGCCTATAAATTTCCCCTTCAGACCCAAGTCTGGGGCTGGGTCTAAAAAAAAGCCCATGCCTGCAGCTGCTCAAAAAGCCCACATTCCCTTGGTGCGCATGAAGAGACATCACAGGCTCTTCACAGTGAGAGGCAAATTCCTATCCATTGATAAACTCTCCAGATGTCCTCTCAGAGGAGGAAAGGAACCAATTTTTATTTGAATTCCCAAGAGAAATCCTGGAAGTGGAAAAATGATACTTTGCAGGGCTGGTTATTCTGAGGTCACTGGCATTAAAATTAGTCCATTCTTTGTCTTCATTGTACTTTGATCCAAGTAATAAACAGAAAAACTCAGTTGGGGTCACTAATCCCTAATCTGCACGTCCTGTTCTATTTCAATTTGTTTATACTAATTTTCTCTAAACTCTTGTTGAGTCTGGCTATAGTGTTGAGTTTAAAAATACAAACCATTTTGAACTAAGAAGAAAAAAACTCTGCATTTTGCTATTAGGCACAGTTCATAAATATTCTGAATAAATGTCCTGGGGTTTGATTCTTCATACCCACAAACCCATAAATAAAGGAGTATTGCTGTTCATGGGACCAAGAGTCGACAAGAGTCGACATTAGAGTCTATGCTACAGCTACTGTAGAAATCCAAGCTGCGGTGTGTGCCGGTGTGCGTGTGTCTGTGTGTACATGTGCACGTATGCCTACAGATGGTTTAATATTTTATTGTCTTCTACGTATGATTTCATTTTTCTTATAAAATTTTCTTACACCTGACTTAATGTTATTCCTATCATTTTGTTTACGAATTCGGTAGCCTACCCAGAGGGTCCAATGTTCTATCTAACACTGGCTAGTGACAAAGGCTATTTCACCAATAACGGTCATGCTAAAACAACCCAAGAATATATATAGTATGCATTTGGAAATCTAGCTTGTATTTCTGTATCTGTAATTCCTCAAAATCCTAGGGAAAAAAACAAAACCAAGCAATGTATAATTATTAAAGTACACCTTTTTTCAGATGAATAATTTAAAGAATCTTAGAGAATTATTTATACATATGCCCCAGGAGAGAATAATTTATAAAATGTTATATTTTGTAGTTTTCTAGGTATTCCCTGAAGGGAATAAGATCAATGATTTCTAAAATCATATCTAGGTTTTGTTTCTTTTTTCCTTTTTTTTTAGATAATCTCTGATTGTTAGTTAAACCTAAACCGTAATACATAAATATCTTACAATCTCTGTAATTTTAATGTTTAATTTGAGGTAAAGAATATTGACATAGTTGAGTTTAGTCTCATGGAAAGAAGCTCGAAGTCCTCCATTTTCAGCTGTCTCCCTCTTTACAAGTGATCGTGAGAGAAAGGAAACTAGCTATTGAGCTGTATTTTCCACACAAGACAAAAATATAGACAGAACCAAACTGCCATGTTGCCAATTTTTTCTTCAACTTGGTATTAAAATTTCCTTAATATTTCACTTTTATCAAATAAAAATGAATTAAAAACTTATTTTTAACCAATACACTTCATGTATCCCCATCAAAATCCAGGTAGATAGTCAGTTTACATTCTTTCATGTGTCTCCACCAACATATTCAGGGTTAGGATGCGATGCAAATTTGTTCAGATTTGAGAATATTATCTTGTTTCTCATGTATCAGGGAGTGAGTTGGAGAAATATTATCAATAGTAATAGAAATCTTCTAATTAAAAATTGCTTTTAAATGTGGGTAGAGTTGACATATTTGTAGATTTGCTTTACAGAAAGATTTTCTCATGAACATGAGCTTTACCACATTTCCTAGATAATAATCAATGGTTAGTATTCATAGATAAAACACTATGCAGTTTAACTTCATCAGGATGGTTCATTTTGTTGTTATTTCATACTATTTCTAAAAATATTATTGAGTTGGTACTTTAGAGAGCTAAATTTATTTCTAAAATAATGAAAAATGCATGTGAGTATATTCTTCATTTGTTCTGATATCCTCTGATAATTCTAAATATTGAATTTAAGCACTTCAAAAAATAGATTTCATTTAGGCCAAGTATTAATTTTTAACACATAAGAAAATATGAAGTTTAGTTAACAAATCCTAATACTGGGGATTTTTTAAATAATGATTTTAAAACATTTTAAGAGCTCAGTGCTGGTTAAATTCAACCGTAGTATCCTAAAACATGAAAGATTCTTCATGATAATTCTGAAAAGGTAAAAATATACATGTACCTTCTCAATTATGAGTTAAAGATTAGGTTATGACACACCCAGTTTTAATATTAATAATATATTTTACTGCAGTAGTGAGAACAGAAACTACAGAAGTCAGAATAGCATATCTGTTTGCAAGCATTGGTTATAGAATAATTGTGAGCTTCTAAAAGATATTGGCTATTCAAATGAGGCCCCCAATTACACCTGCTTTACAAGGTTGTTGCACTATTATGCTCATAAGATTATACATGACCAAACTTTTAGTTGCTCAGAAAGACAATCAACAATATTGCCACACTTCCAGCAGTTTTTAGAAACTGGGATTTATTATGTTATTTTCTTTTCGAAGTTTTAAAACCTTCAACCATTGGACAAGATCTGTTATCTTATGCCAGGGTAACAAATAACTAACCGATAGCATATTGTATGTCCACACATCTCTAAGTATTCCTTGTATATGTACTCTTTTTTAAACTTCATTAATCTTCAGTTGTGTGAATTCTAATCAATTGTGATCATCATTCCCATTTTACAGATGAGAAAACAGACAAGTCACTGAAGATCACACAGATAGTATGTGCTATAGCCAGGATTGAACCCAAGCCTTATGGTTTCAGTGTCTGTGCATTGGACCAATACACTTAACGGAATATAAAAATTGAAGAGCCCACATCATGGAATTTAAATAAATTTAAATACACATAAATTTAAACAAATAATTTTTAATTTAAATAAGTAAGAGAAACACAGGAAAATAATATGAACAAAGTTCCACCTAAATGGTATAGCATGATGGCCAAGAATGTGGGCTTTGGAATTAAATAACTGGTGTCTAAATCCCAGCTCTGCCTTTTCAGCCTGAGGAATCTCAGATTTGTGATTTAATCTCTTTTGGTTTCAGTTTCCACATCTGTTATAGGGACCCTTTATAATAGTACCTGTTGTAAGAGTTGCAACCCTTCATATCTGTGTGGTCATAGTATAGGCCCCAGTACATTAGAAGTGCTCATGAGTGTTCAAAGTGACCATTATTGCTGTTGTGGTTATTATTCATCTCAAAGCAAAGGCCTTCATAAGTGCTTTTTGCTCAATCTCCTTCCTTAAGAGGAGAAAATAAAGAAAGTCCATTTTTCTATCTGGTTCCAGTCTTATAAGTCAAAGGACAATTAACAGGTTTTTTCAGGAGAGGTGAAAAAACACCCAAAGGGCATTTTACCAATAGGCTTCTGCTTTTGGCTCTCCCAGAATGAAAATATGATCTCCTCTGTTTCTTTTATGTCCCCACTGTTCCTTTGATTCACCAAATCTTGCAGTTGGTCATAGATCTATGGTCAGACTTGTATTCTATAAAACGATTCTAGAAGTTTCCCTTAATGATGATTGTATTGTGCAATATAAATCACAGTCATAGTACCTATTACCTATTTCTTTCTCTCTCTTTCATCTTTATATATCATGAAGTCCATTTAATGTCATCAATATATGTGAGAATTTCATTTATTATTACTCATCTATTTTTTCTATTCTTTTTTATGATTTTTATGTTTAATGACATGCATGACATTATTTACATCTGTGCTGACTTTACATCCTGCACTAGATTATATCTAGTGTGCTACAGTGTCCTTTAGAGAGCAGACTGTACAATGTCTACAAATGAACGTCCACACAGCAAATATTCAGTGCATCATGTCTACTCTAACTCTATCCTGAATTACCACCATCTTTGCTAACAGTTAAAAAAACTAAATTATAGAAGTACGTATGCATAAATTTATGTATTCCACTGGCAAAATTTCAATGATTTACAAGGCAGTCATGAGTGGAACAGGGAAGCACTGAGACAAGATGATTACACAGTATTCTTGCAAGCTGCCAGCTTGAACAGATGAAGCCTTCATGGCAGATAAATTCCACAAATAAACAGGAACACCACATGAAGTCTGGAAGTTCCTGCTGATGTTGGTGTCAAATTTTGACACGCAGCAACTCTGCCGATTCCTGATCTCTCTTCTTTTGGTGTTTTCTTTTCTTGTAGGCCATCAAACCTTCTTCTGGACCAAAGCAACGTCGACATCACTACCTTCCGCACAACAGGTGACTGGCTTAATGGTGTCCGGACAGCACAGTGCAAGGAAATCTTCACAGGCGTGGAGTACAGTTCTTGTGACACTATAGCCAAGATTTCCACAGAGTAAGAGGAAGTTTTTAAGACTGAATGATTCCAAACCTTCTAGTGGACATATATGTTTCTCTTTGTCAATGACAATTTCTAGAATTAGGTGTCTTGACGTGTTTTCCTTCCTCACCATCGCTCCCCACAATAGGTATCTCCATTGAACTATGACCTCCTTCAGATAGACCAACAGATATATACCTGTTCTTTATTCCCAGCTGAATGACCCAAGTTCCTAATTTAGTACATAAGTAAACATAGCATGATCATTAACTGCATTCCTGCCTTTGTGGTTTTCTATTATATATAACAAAGCTTAACCATTTTCTATGGAAATGAAAAATGAGGAACTAAGTGGATAAGCTGGTATACAGGAAAACACACTAAATTCTAAAGGTAGTTTTCACATCTACTAAATAATTGTATATCATCATCTATTATTGTCTATTCTGTGAAGGATAGCATGCTAGAAAATGAAGTTATAAATAAGTTTAAGACATAATATTATTGTTTTCCTTAAAAGGCTTATAGTGAGTTTGGAAAGACAGGATATGCATAATTAGTATGCATTAATGAGTTTTAATATATGGTTATGTGTGTAAATGTCAAAAATAATCAAGTATAATGTGCTGTATTTCTTAGACATGAGTTTTTGCTAATAGGAATCCTTTGATATGAACATATGGCCTTAAGGAAAAAGGGGATATATAAAGAATCAAGTGAATCTAGTGAGTAATCAATAAAATTAGTCCACATTCACAGAGTATGGTAATTGGGAACTGGAAAATGAAGAACTAGAAGCCATGTTTTCTATCTCTTTGTGAATGAGCACCAATTTAATATACTTCCCAATGTAACTGCATCATGCTTTCCTTCTTTGTGCCCAATGACTTTTTTTTTTCATTTCCATGCACATGGCTAGAAATGGTTTTCTCAAACCTAGGTCATACAACCTCGGTATACTTCTCAACTGACCAGGGTCCAACTTTCTTTTGACTAAGTCCTCAGTAGTGAAATTCTGGTGAGCTAGTCCCACCGGCTTATAGATTGATTCTTCAAAACTCATGCCATGTGGCATGATCTAATAATTTCTGTTCAAAAGACTTGGGGCAAGATAACATGAACTTAGCTCTAGGGACCTGTTTCTGAAGATAAGGTGGAGGACTGTTCCAAAGAAAGATGTTTTGTGCCAGGCATATACATTAAAATTATCCATAGTTGTGTAGTGTGCAAGTCCATCTTTGTGTCAGCATCTCTTACCTTAATCATTGTTACATTAGATAAACTCTGTAGTGCCCTCAAGTTCCTTTAAGTCTTATACTCTCCATCCAGTATTTTAATATTTAAAGATAATCATTGTCACCCTGTCAGTCATTTAAACAAAGTCACTCTGGAGAGCAACAGATTAGATGTCACAAAGGAGCATGCAGTATAATTAACAGAGATACAAGTGCCTAACAAATAGGTAAAGCTTAACATTTATGATATAGCATCCCAACCAGAAACACAAAAATTCACAAAAAGATCTTTTAGGAAGGGAATGTTACTATTAAGAAGAGAATTTGTCCCTATTAAATAAACCCACTCTCATGTACCTGATGTGTGTTGGCATTTCTGTATGAAGTGGAATGTAGTGTTTATTGAAAAGACTTCTGACCCAATCAACAATACTATTTGAGTTTTTGTTGTTATTTTGAACAGACACAATCCCAGGGAA
>NW_027531917.1:8938927-8939586 GCF_008692635.1 Crocuta crocuta | reverse complement strand
TGAATATATTAAATTAAATATATTTAAATATTTTTATAGTTCTTATTTTAATAATATAAACAATTAGGATTATACTATACAAGACACCTGCTTCCGAGCACAGAAGCATAACAAAGAACAAACACAAAGTTGACCATTTCAGCACCATTGCCAGATTTTCAAAGGCAAAGGTACACAAATGTTTATTTTCAATCAAATATCAACACTCAGAGCTTCTAGATAATGAAAAACTCTACTGAAGTGGATTAGCAGAACATTGTTAATATGATTAACTGCTAGCTCACAGTTTAAATATAGTCAGATGTTAGAAGCTGTGAATGTGGTCAGAAAGCTATTTGCTTAAAACTGTGAAGTAGGAGCATTTGTTATACTTCCAAGTTAAGAACGTATTTGTCTCAAGACTACCTTGTTGGACAAGAAGCTCTTTGGGGTTGGTTAGAAAGTTTTCACTTAATTATTATTATTTAAACAACCTGTGAACATACATTGCAGTTGAAAGCTGACTTTTCCTGGAAGACTCAGCTCTTTCAGGTCTGTCCTGCACACTGAGCCAGATGGTTTCACATCTCTCTGTATTTCAGTCCCCACAATAATCTCTCTCCTGTCCTTTATCCTCAATTCAGGGACAACATAGAATTAACATTTATTGACCTAAAACT
>NW_027531917.1:8937862-8938721 GCF_008692635.1 Crocuta crocuta | reverse complement strand
AAATTCTATAAAATATCTAAATCAATATTTCATCCTACCTTTTGTAGCCTCGGGCTTTTTTGTTTCAATTTTATTCCTTTCAGTCCCATTTTTTGTGCCATCCAGACTTAATTCAGAAATTATGCTCTGACCAAACAACTCTAGAGCCTCTCCTGAAGTAAGACAAAATACCTAAAAGATTTTGATTTTTTTTTCTATCCAGACTTTTAAGTCATAGGATAAGGTCAATAGAGCTTTATATCCAAATAAGTAATTATCTATTTCCGTGAGTGTAAGGATTTCATTTACTAATCAAGTCATCTAATTTTCAAATGAAATCCAGAAAATGTGCTGTTTTGTTCAGTAAAAATATCAATTTAAAAAATACTGTTTCATAGCCTAAGATGAATTTAGGAAGGTTGATGTGAAAAGGGAACTAAAAAGGGCAAGAGGGACGGTAGAAACTGGGAGAGAATTGAGTGCAGGGAATGAATATTAGGCAGATTAATTGCTACAGGTCATTACCCTGCACCCTTGGATGCCATTTTCACAGTGCCATCACCTAGCCTTTGCCTATGAAGTGCCAGATAGCTTATTAACCTCTGGTCTCAATCTTGAGCTGCTCTTTAGACTTGAACTTTTCCACAGCTCTTCTGAATAGAGTAGTCAAAATGAGATAAGCACATGGGAATGCTATTTAGACTATAGCAGCTAGATGATTACAACTAGTTTGGACATGGCAGGGTGTTGGGTAGAAGACATTTTGACAGGGGTAGAGAAGATAGAGAGGACATATAAACCCAAGCTAAGGCATAACCTAAAGAGATAATTACTTTTTTTTTTTTTTTTTTTTTTTGGAGAGGGGGAGAGAGAGGGTTTG
>NW_027531917.1:8923628-8937714 GCF_008692635.1 Crocuta crocuta | reverse complement strand
GTCTGTGCTGGGGGTTGGCAGAGGTGGGGGGAGGGGGGAGGCGAAGGACAGAGAGAGAACAGGAGAGGAAGAATCACCCAAGCAGGCTCTGCACTCTCAGCACAGAACCTGATGTAGGGCTCAAACTCATAAATCATGAGATTATGCCCTGAGCCGAAATCAAGAGTGAGACACTTAACCGACTGAGCCACCCAGGCGACTTAACCGACAGAGCCACCGAGGCGACCATACCTTGTCTTTTCTAATATAATCCTTTGCAATGAATATATACAAAATTATATAACTGTTTGCTTATGTTGAGTTCCAGGTACAGAATCCAGAACAGTTTTATGCACTAGGTTTCTTGAGGAAGTGCATTTGGGATATATATCTATTTTAAAAAGTGATGAGGGGGGGCATTGTGCTGAAGGAGAAACCTTGGCCCTTTTTATTGGAACCAGAGTCCCAAAGCGTGGCTGTCCCTTCAGAGCTGTCCCAAACTTATCTGTGAATGCTCATCATCTTACTTTGTCTACCGGTTGTGGTATAGGTGTTTCAGTTCCATAGAGAAGGTCAGGGTCAGACATGTATTACTTTCTCCTCTGCTTAAATTTCTCAAAGAGCTTAGAAACAAAGTATATTAACTGGAAACATTTTTTCCTGCTTTTCATGATTATTGGGTTTTTTAAAGGAAGAGAAAAGGAAATCAGAGAAAAAGATTGGCAAGTTATTAAAAAGTATAATATAGAATTGGAAGAAGAATGAGAGAAGAAATACAAAAAGAGTGAGGATCTATTGACTTGTACACATATATTTATATAGGCCCTGTTTTCTGGCTCCAAAGGATAAGTGGGGATAAATCTCATATAGCACACATTCTCAGAAGCAGGGATCAACATATGTAAAGAACCTATGTTACTCTAAGTGAGAGTTTCATTATCTGCAGTTACACAGAGGAGCAAGCCTGATGCTACCATATCTCCACCCTAGCCTTCCTCATGAAGTAAGGCTGCTGGAGTAAAATCAAAGAGGAGTCAGGCTAGGTACAAGTTGTACATTGAGAATTCATAAGCCCCTTGAATAGCAGCAGGGAGGTAACCAGCAGGTCATCAGGATTTAATTCCCAGCCAAAAACGATAGGAATGCAACACAGTCTTGGTGAATTTTATATAGCAGATGGGTTAATTACCTGTAAATTGCTTCCAAAATGGTTACGTAATGTCAGCTTCCATACCTTTGTTGTTTGGGGACTCACTTCTTAAGAAATCTGTTGGTCTATTTTTGTGTAATTGAACCCCCAATTTTTCATTCTTTCCTTTATGTTCGGTATGAAGGAGCCCCTTCTGTATGTGTGTGTGTGTGTGTGTGTGCTTTTTCTTCTTGCCATTTTCAATTAGCCTGGCGCTCCTTGCTAAGTGATACTTTACGCCTCTGTCACCTTCTCTGGATAAATATATCCTAGAGTATTGACTCATTCTTTATTAAGTACATATTGAACCCCTATCAATAATAGCCATTGTTCAGGGTGTGGTTGATAAGCAGAAGACAAAATGAAGAAGAATCCCTGTTCATATGGAATTCACCTACTTGTGAGACAAGATAGAGAATAAAAATAAATCAGAAAGAAAGGCAATATGCTGCATGGTGATAAATGCTTTGGAAGAAAATGAAACAAGAAAAGAAAATAGGAAATGCAGCTGTGAGTACAAGAGGTTTTACAATATTAAAGAGGAAGGTCAGGGAGGGTCTTCTGAGAGAGGTATGTTTGAGTTAAGACCTGAAAGAGGTGAATATGTGAACAAATTATTTGAATAGAGATTATTTAATTAATCATTTGCACATGCTTAGTTAGGTCTTTTTTATCCCTAAGTGAAATTCCTTTTGTTCTTATAATCTTTATTTTTAATGCCTGCTTTCTAAGCTTAAACTATTTTAAATTAAACAATTTTGATAAATGGAAATATATCCTAGTCATATCCTCTATTTGGAAAGAAATTTATTCTTTAAAGAAATTGTTCCTGTTATCTGCTGCTGGATAACAAACCACCTCAAAACCACAATTCTATTGTATATCACAGCATCATGGGTTATGAATTTGGGCAGAGCTCTGGTGGGTGATTCTTCTGCCCTAGGGTTGGTGGTGACTGAATTATTCATATAACATGAATCTGGTCTAGTCCAACGGGCATGAGATGGTTCTTCTTGGTGTGAATGGCTACATAGCTGGCAGCGTAGACTTAATGCTTAGTCATAGTCTTCAATGTCATAGTCTCAAGATAGTCAGACTTACATGCCAGCTTAGGGCCCAGTGATGGCGTCTCAAGAGACAAATGGAATATAACGGTTTCTTGAGACCTGAATACAGAAACTGATACAGCGTCACTTCCAACATATTCTTTCAGTGACAACAGCCCCCAAACTCACCCAGATACAAGGCAATAGGATCAGTGCTCTGCAAAGCATTCCTGATCACTATATTAGTTTCCTAGGGCCGTCATAAAAAACTACCACAAACTTCTTTTCTTAACCAACAGAAATCTATTTTCAAGGTATTGGTAGGGCCATACAAAATCTCTTTAGGGATGAATCCTTTTTTATTTTATTTATTTATTTTTTGCCTCTTCTGGCTTCTGGTACATTGTAACATTGCTTGGCTTATGGCAACATGACTCCAATCTCTGCCTCCATCTTTACATGGCCTTCTCTCTATGCCACTTTGCTTAAAGTTAGTCTGATTGGATTTAGAGCCCATGGTAATCTAGGATGATCTCATCTTGATCCGTTGTCCTGACTATATCTGCAAAGACTCCATTTCCAAGTAAGGTCACATGGTGAGGTTCGAGATGGACAGAATTGTAAAGGGACACTAGCCAACCCCCCACACCATCTATTCTTCCATAACAATAGAGGTGTAATGGTCCAGATACAATATATGGATGATGCAAAAATCAGAAAATTAGGTTTAAAGCACTGAGCCATATGACTGTGCAAGCTTTGCTGATTGAAAATCTTCTGTTTATATATTCTCCAGGGAGCCAGGATTCTCACCAGACATATTTTTCTTTTTTTTCTTTTCACAGTGATATGAAGAAGGTTGGTGTCACTGTGGTTGGTCCACAGAAGAAAATCATCAGTAGCATTAAAGCCCTAGAAACACAATCAAAAAATGGTCCAGTTCCAGTGTAAAGTGTTATTTCTGGAAGGAAGTGGTGGCTGTGGAAGATGTGGCATCATTCTACAGACAGATGATAATGCTAGAGATGCTGTTCCAAGCCCAATAAGACACTCAGATATGAATACAAATGCCTTAAAATGGAATTGAAAAACTATTTTCCCCTATCATTTAGTGGGATGGGAGGGGGGTGTACTTTGTTTTATAATTGCTTTTTATATTAGTTGATGGGTTAAATTAAAATTCTTCAGCGCGGAATGATGAAGAACTAGCATAGAGCCATTGACCATAAACTGATTATCATTAAAGCAAAACAAGTGTAATAACAAAATGAATACAGTGGCTCTGTTTACTAATAGCCACAAAAGAAAAGACTTGTGATATTTTTATACACAGAAGAATCTGTAACAGGTATTTTGTTTCTTTAAAAGCAAGCAAAATAGAGGAATTTATACCTCAAACTATCTGGCCATATATACTACCTTTTTCATTGTGTTATTCTCTTGTATCTGTTAAGAGCATATAGAAATGAAGTTTGTAGTTGTTTTAAGTACTACATATTTTCAATTGTTAGCTTCCTTAAGTATTATCATGTAAAAATGTGTCTTAATTTTGAAGAAAAGTACATATTTATTTTCTTTTGAATTGTTTTTATTGTTTTCTATTTATGCTTTGATGATTTAATTTGGAATTGTTACAGCCAAGTGCCAAATGTTGTCTCAAATTGTCAGCAGTAGGAAACATGGTAAACTAGAGATAGGGAATGATGGGTTTCTTTCTAAGATTTTCTGAACCATCGGCTCGTATGTACCTATATCTCTATATTAATGAAAGAAACCAACCCTCTTCCCTGTTCATACACTATCCAACTCTCTCAGCTTGAATTATCTTATCCATTTTTGTCTCTCTATTGATTATAAACTGTATGCTCCTAATTTAGTGTGATATACTGGCTTGTATGTAATGGATTCTCAATGACATACCTGCCCTGCTCTGGTGCTGAGAAGACAGACCATCAATCCCTCCATTAGTAAAGGAGCTATGTTAAAGCTCCTGCATAGAGAATAGCTACACTGGAAAGAATTCGACTCCTATTTAGATTGCTGCATTAATTGGAAACAAAGCCTATAAGCCAATGCATGAGTCAAAAAATCACCTACTAACTGGCTTTGAAATATCACTTAATATCTTTGCTTAAACTTGTTGAGCTATGTATAGGGAATAATGAAAATGAAACTACTCAACTGTATCACTGGGGGTTAGTTAATTTAGTTAAACATTGTGATCCTCAATAGCAGGTATTAATATCTTTAAAAGTCTTCCACTGAAATGCAACTGTTGTAATTTTGATGTCTAACTTAGAAGCATTAAACTCCTTTGCATTTATTGAGCATAAAATTTTCAAAATAGCTGATAATCTAGCAAATGACTAAATCTGTCAGCAGTGGAGAGATCTCTCATTGGAGGAACTTAGATTTACTGCTCCATTAGGGCCAAATACGAGTGTAATCAGTAACATTTGAAAAGATGTACCTGGTGGAGATCTAGCCACTAATATATTGTGAAGCAGCATTTTAGCTCTATCTTTATTCTTTCTAATGCTGATATGCTCATGTAATGGGAATAAGAAAAAAAGAAATGTATATGTCACAAGAATAGAATGAGTAAATCAAAGCTGCAACCCTTAAGTTCTTATGCAAAATGGAACACTACACTGCTTACAGTCACAGATCAAAATTCACAAGTGCTAATCTTTTGTAAATTTAGTGTAATAAGGCTTAGGTTGTGTTCCTTCATGTATGAGATTATTTCTTAGATTTCTGCAATATCCCTTATAGTCAAATCACCCTACTAGGATTCTGTATTGGATATATAAGAGCATGAACTTTTTTAAAAGATATATGCGATTATAAAATTAATTACAAATTTCACTTACACCCGCTAGAAGCAGCTAAAAAGCATTCTTCTTTAATCAAATGTTTTGTTTGTGTTGTGGAATACTCATTAAGACCTAACTCTGGCTTCAATCTCATTTTTTCCCATACTGGAATTTATTTTCTTAGTTGCTGTTCGGAGCGTCCTCAAAATCTGTGCATTTCATGAATTAATAGAAGTTGAGAATTGTTGAATCTATTTCACTTATTTTGGCTGTGGTTTCCATTTGAAAGTAGAGGTTATATACACAGTATATTGCTCTTCATTTTTTTCCACGATTTTTCTATCTGACCTCTTATCAATTTACTTTACACAATTTTTACCCTGTACATATGTAAACATAACAGTGTACGATTCTTAACTGTGGAGTAGAGGTACTAGAATGTTGATGGCCATCTCTTTGTACAGGAAATGCATTGTCTTTCAATAAACATAAAACTATTCCCCTTCAAAATGTTATATACCATATTATCTGTTTTGTATCTTAAATTTCATTTACATATATTATTTATTTCTGGTAACTCTCCCAGTTTATGCTGTGCTAAGTATCAATTAAGCCATGTATAAATGTGATATGATTGGCAATCTGTATTTACTTTAAATTTGTGTTTTCACAAATTACTCATTTAGTTTATATCGTACAATGTAGATGGCCTCTTACTAATGTAAAATGATTTGTAGTGGAAACATTTATATTTTTATAATAAACATAATGAAAATATTTTTTACAGATTGGAATACAGAAGTGGTCTTTGAAGCTTTTTTTAAATAATATAAAATATGTGCTTTTTTAAACAGCAACACAATGAAATTCATTTAAGTCACAAAGAATGTGCTTCTGTTTCTTTTTTCTGTTAGTGAGGAGTGTTCATTTTATGTAATCCACTTTTTTGTCTAAATCTCATCATTAATAAGCTACAAAAAGAAGCAGTAAATATTAACTTCATAGTTAAAAAGCACAACTGTATGAGGCGGGTCTCTTGATTTAAGTGACAAAAAACAAATTAGCTTAAGAAGAAAAAAAAACCTTTAAGCCCATATGGCTGAAAAGCCTGGAGATAAATTTCCATACAGAAGGATCTAAGAGTAAGTCTTTTATTCTTTGTCTTCTTCACTTGACCCTATTTTTCTCCCAACTGGGTTAGTTTGCAAACATATCCTTTAAAATACTGCTCTAGTTCATATAATTTCTACACTGCAATTATTGTGGGATAATAATTGTCCCTCATGCTTTGCTTGGCTCACAAGCCCTATGTGAGTCACTTTGGGCAGGAGAGTGAATTACTGAGATTGGCAAGTACTTACTTAGTCATGTGCTTGCCCTTGGAGACAGTGGGTGGGGTCAAGCGGAACTGATGATCTACAGGATTAGAGGTGTCAAAGTGGTTTATGTCTAACAGAAAATCAGAATATCATTTATGAAAAAAAAAGGAAAGAATTCCAGACAGGGCATAAAACAAAAATGAAAATAAGCAAACAAACATTACTACAAATAGCACTCTAAGAAACACCTGATACTTTTTATAAAGTAGGTCCATACTCATGTGCAATCTACTTAAGAAAATGATTATACATGAAAACCAAAAAACCTAGCTAAAAATATAAGGGAAAAGCAGCGATCAAGAATCCCACAGAAGTAAAGTCGATAGGGAGAGGTCATGGAACAAATCAGAACTTACCTAGACGGAGAAAAAGCATTTGATTGTGTTGACTGGAGTAGAGAGTAACTTGTAAGCAGCATATTAGCTAAATAAAGGGGAAGAGGTAAAGATGAACATATTTATTCATTCAAGAAACATGTATTGAGCACTACTATGAAATAGGTATCTTGTTANAAGCAAACAAACATTACTACAAATAGCACTCTAAGAAACACCTGATGCTTTTTATAAAGTAGGTCCATACTCATGTGCAATCTACTTAAAATGATTATACATGAAAACCAAAAAACCTAGCTAAAAATATAAGGGAAAAGCAGCGATCAAGAATCCCACAGAAGTAAAGTCGATAGGGAGAGGTCATGGAACAAATCAGAACTTACCTAGAAGGAGAAAAAGCATTTGATTGTGTTGACTGGAGTAGAGAGTAACTTGTAAGCAGCATATTAGCTAAATAAAGGGGAAGAGGTAAAGATGAACATATTTATTCATTCAAGAAACATGTATTGAGCACTACTATGAAATAGGTATCTTGTTATTACCATTTATTTACAAGTTAACTCTTTCAATCTTTGCAACAACCCTGTGAATACAGATTGCTCACTTTTAATATATGAGGAAATCAAGACTCAGAATGTCCAACTCACCTTCCCAAGGTAATTCTAGTAAGTAGACAAGTAGATATTTCAAAGCTGGAACCTTCCTATTTTGTGTTCTTCTCCTAATATAATTGCTATTGTAATCCCAAAAATGCTCTGGGCAGAGTAAGAGTGGCAATTTGCAAAAATGATTTGGGGTGAGGCTGTTTAGACTGTATGATATTAGAAATATACTTTGGTGCTGTAGGCATGAAGCCATGCATTTACTCCGGAATGATGGCAATAGAAAATCAAGAATGAAATGCATACAAAGACATAAAGGAGAATTAGCAGAATTTATCAATTTAATACAAGAATTGTTCAAAAGGGTAAGAATCAAAGTGAACCATAAAAGGTAGGTTCTGAGTATCTAGGAAAGGATGGCACCATTAGAAGCAGAGAATAAGGAGAGGTTAATTTAACATTAGGAGTTTGCTAAATTTATGGTGTTAGTCAAACCTTAGTAAGTCAATAGGTCTTGAAAATGTGAGTCAGAAGCTTTAGAGAAAATAATTCAAAGGTCAAATGTGTCTCTGAGACTATGCCAAGATCTATATACCGTTATAGATATTAAAGTATAATATCTATAAATATACCTATCTATAGATATACCTTTATAGATAGTTTTCAACCACCTTTCTTAAATTTATGCTAGCTGCTACAATAGGTAAAACTCCAGATCTCATCAGCTCAAAATAGCAAAATAACAATGCTTTAAATACAGATTTACCCAAGGTAGCTGTTTTGTCAGGTGGCCTTGCTAGCAGTGCTTCAGACCCCACTCTGTCTTCATCTTGTGGAATGTAAGGCCTTAGAATCTTGTGCTCACAGCCCCTAAATTGGAAGGGAGGCTTGTCTGTGGTGGATTTTACAAGCCCGTCTTGTGAGAGGCACCTATCACTTCTCCTCCCCTTCCATTGACTAGAAGTCATATTTCTGTATTTACCTGCAAGAGAATGTGCAGGAAGTAGTGTGCCTAAATAAAAGAGTGAAAAGCTTTTTAGAGTCTATGAAACAATTTCTGCCGCAGGTACTTTTTACTTACATATATAATATGTAAGAGGCAGACAATTCTTTTTTTTTTTTTAATTTATTTCTAGGAGAGAGAGACAGCGTGAACAGGGGGGGATCAGAGAGAGAGAGAGAGACACAGACTGTGAAACAGGCTCCAGGCTCTGAGCTGGCAGTCAGCACAGAGCCCGACGCGGGGCTCGAACCCACGAACCGTGAGATCACGACCTAAGCGAAAGTCGGACGCTTAACCGACTAAGCCACCCAGGCGCCCCAAGAGGCAGACAGTTCTAAACGGCTGTTGAAAAAACTTGTTTCCTGCGAACTTCACCCATTTCGTATTCTCTACAGGCAACCATGATGAATTCTTTTCTCTCTACTTAAACCCAATATTTCAATTAATGGTACCTGTGTCCACTCTGAGCCTGCACTGTTCAGATCTCCTTACAAGAAAGAACTTATTAGAAAGAGAGCAATTAGCTGATAGCCTCGAGCTGTTTTACTTTCAAGTACCCCAGCAGAGCACCAGGCCCCAGGCATGGCAGAAATACTAGCGGAAAGCCATTTCTTCCCCAGGGACGGCCTCCTGTAACCATCTCAGGCTCACCTCGTCCTGGAAGAGGTTTTCTCATGGCTACACCATGGTCTGAGCTCTCTATCTATCCTTTCCTCTGCTCTCTCTTTCCATAGACCTCAGACATGAACTCCAATCTGAACACTCCCTCTGCCTTCTCTGGCTGTCTTCCGGCTTTCTTCTCTGGCGCCCCCACCGAAAGATTTGTGGCAGGTCTAATTTCCTCTTGGTGTCTGTTTCTTGAAGAGTCTCAACCGAGACAATGATGTTTAAGCTGGTTAACCTGAAAATTAACATGTCGCCCCTCACTCCTCCTTTTATCTCCTCTCGATTATCTCCGTGGTGATGCCGTCTTAGGAATGTTAATTTTCATTCTTTCCTCTAATAAGTCCCACCACACCTTCTGTTGATAACCTCCTTACTTGTTTTAATTACCAAAGAAATCTACTAAATAATGCACCTGTCTCTGATACTGACATGTCTAATATCAGTCAGACTAATACATTAGCGCAAATTTAACTATGTAGTTCCTCTGGCAAATACAAATGCCTCAGGGGCTTGGCAGTTTATATAAATATGTGAAACAAGTGAAGAGTATGGTGACTCAATAAAAGCACTCTCCATTCTTCCAAAAACAATTTATCAGGGACAAGACAAAGTGGATCCAATGTAAATTCCTGATCTTTTAAAAGAAGTCCTAACCTGCGTTTTTGTGAGAAACTTTTATATATTTTCAATATGATAACCCATCTCATAATGAAGAAGACATATCTGAGAGCTGAACTTAGTTCTCAGCCACCCTCTTATCATTTCTAAGATAAAGGTTCTATCTAATATTGGTACATAGGATCTGCCTTTGATAAAACCCTGCTTCTCTCCGCATTCTCATGTCTGTCCACACTATACACAGCTGCGCTGAACCACTCATAGTTCTCTTGAATATGCCACTTCGTTTTCCCTTTTTATGCATCAGAGCTTTTATTTTTTTTTTTACAAATAGTTTGTTGTCAAATTAGTTTCCACATAACACCCAGTGCTCATCCCCACAAGTGCCCTCCTCCATGCCCATCCCTCCCTCCCCCCCACATCCATCAGTCCTCAGTTTTTGTCAGCATTCAAGAGTCTCTCATGCTTTGCCTCTCTCCCTTTCCCCCACCATTTCCGCCCTTCTTCTCCCCCTTGTTCCTCCGTCAAGTTCCTCCTAATCCTCCTATACGTGCAAACATATGATATTTGTCCTTCTCTGCCTGACTTATTTCGCTCAGCATCACACCCTCCAGGTCCATCCATGCTGCTACACATGGCCAGATTTCATTGTTTCTCATCACCATGTAGTATTCCATGGTATAGATAAACCACATCTTCTTGATCCATTCATCCGTTGATGGACACTTAGGCTCTTTCCATGTTTTAGCTATTGTGGAGAGTGCTGCTATGAACATTGGGGTACATGTGCTCCTATGCCTCAGCATTTCTGTATCCCTTGGGTAAATTCCTAGCAGTGCTATTGCTGGGTCATAGGGGAGTTCTATTGTTAGTTTCCTGAGGAACCTCCACACTGTTTTCCAGAGGGGCTGTACCAGTTTACATTCCCACCAACAGTGTAGGAGGGTGCCGGTTTCTCCACATCCTCACCAGCATCTAGAGTTCTCTGATTTGCTCATTTTAGCCACTCTGACTGGTGTGAGGTGGTATCTCAGTGTGGTTTTGATTTGTATTTCCCGCATCAGAGCTTTTAAACTTCTGTTCTTTTGTTTAGAATCACTGAGCCAGTTGTTTTTTCTTTATACCTCTCCTTATCTCCCCAGCACTGTGCTAAATTTCCTTTGTGTGTGTGTAGCAAAGGAATCCTGTGATTGATCCTACATTACACATCAACTTCTATTGGAATTCCCTCTTGTTTAGGTCCCATCCCTACCTGTGGCTGAGAACACTTTACCAGGAACTGTGCCTTCTAAGCCATGGTGCACCCTCGCCCATTGCAACTCCTGGTATATAATAAGCATTCAAAATTATCTGAATTGACTTAATGTATTAAAATGATTTTTGATAATATAATAAAGGGTCATGCCCCTGATTTCTTTGTGCTTGTAGATAAAAGTTTAAATTTCCTTTAGGTCAATAAAACTAGTTAATGTTATAGTTGTGTATCTTGGATCATTGAACATACTGATTTCTGCTAAGACTGGTTCATTTTCATAGAATTTTGTGAACTCCATTCATTGGTCTCAGAGCTCTCATTTTTCTTAGTGCAGTTAAGTCGTTTAAGTAGACCCTTGAACCAGAGCTTAGCTATAAAAATTTAACAAGGTAAATGCCAAAGCTTTTCTGATCCTTTCTACGCTCTTACTATGTACAAATAACGTCAACATGCCTACTAAAAATCACTTTCTTGTGGGGCTTCTGGGATACACATTCTATGGACCCAGGGGATCTCGGCACAGTTCGGGAAAATAAGTGGTAGAATTAAATACACCATAAAGTAAAGATTTTGGAGGTTTACAGAAGTCCTCACCCTGAAATTTTTTGGGAAAATCCAGTTACAAGCTGATGGAGAGTAGTCATAATTAAATCACATTTTCCCTCTAGGTGGGCTATCATCTTCCTTCTTTGAAGAAAGATAAGTTTCCAGTTAGCTTAAAATGGTAAGAACAAACAAACAGAAAAAAACAATAGTAGTACTAAAAACAAATAAAAATCTAAAATTTTCTGGATAATTTCTATTACATGCATGTGCATATACATGCATCTATTATAGTCACCTGTTCCAAATCATAATAAATACTATCAATTGAACATTTTATTATGTGCCAAGCACTTAAGATACATTATTTCATTTAATTTTTCTTATTAAAATTAAGACTAATCAAATGAGAATATCTATTTTTTAAGTTTATTTATTTATTTTGAGAGAGAGAGAGCACGAGCACCATCTGGGCAGGAGCAGAGAGAGAGAATCCCAAGCAGGCACCATGTCAGTGTGGAGCCCAGTGTGGAGCTGAAACTCACGAACCTGAGCAGAAACCAAGAGTCAGACACTAACCAAATGAGCCACCCTGGTGCCCCTATTATCCATCTTATAGTTTGAGGCTTATAGGGGTTTAATAATCATATTACATCATATAGCTAGCTAGTGGAACAAAAGTTAAAATCAACTCCAGGACCCTTGTTCTGAATAACCATACTCTATTACATGTGAGAATTATAGTACTAGTGAGGATAAAATCTGAAGAACAATTATAAAATGCATTCTGATCTAAGATCTCAGATAGTCCCCATTTTGCCACTTTTCAGCGTGCATGTTACTCAGTAACCCTGCTAGTAGAGACACATTTTTGCAGAAACCTTTGATTCTTACTACCATGGCGAGGAAGGAACAGACAGTAACCCTTGATTTCATTTCTGTGAACTCCATTTCAAGAGCATGAGATTTGTCTGACATGTGGTGAACCCTTCAAGCAAACACACTCCCTTGAACATTCAACAAATAATCTAATTTGGAAACACCAAATACCACAAGGAAAAAGTAGTACTGTTGTGCTATTTTCTGACAGATTTCCACGCCAATGATTTATGGAAGTGTGTTAAGTTTGGGATCCTTATCTGAAGCCAAGAAAAAAGCTCTTATATTTTTGAAGCCTTCACCCTCAATGATGGAAGCCAAAACCTTGGAATGTTTGCTAAAATCAAGGATGAGAGAACACAGAATGTCATGTACTATCAAGAACTTATTGACTTTCATATGGTTCTCATTTATTTTCGTACATGGCAAATCAAAAGCCTTGGGAGGAAGCCAATACAAATTGTTATAGATAACACTATCTGAATTTAACTGCCATAGGTACGCTTCATATAATAAATATATATTTCATATCAGCAACTCAGCAGCACAAAAATGGAAAAAGACCCTAGTCAAAACTAATTTGGATACTCTCCTATAGACAATGCTCAATTTGCCAATATTATTATTTATCTTGGGCTGGAGATCCCCTAATATTCAATCGTTTCATGTTTCTGACTCTAGGGATTTTTGTATATATCTGTGTGTGTATGTGTATATACATATATTTTTCATACTCCATGGACTATTGAAATCATGTTACAATATCTCAAGGTATTAAATTCCTTTCAATACATGAATGGTTAGTATGTGCTTCCAGGATCAAATAGATTAAATTGTTCAATATTTAAATTTTCAAAGACGTTTTGCAAACAGGATATTTTGATTTGTTTAATTGGCTACAGTTTCGTTGGAAGCATCATTTCAGCATGGAAGTTTCTAGCATGATACTGCTATATATCTTAGTATAATAGGAATGGATCAATTATCAAATGCTTAACACGGTGCCTGGCACACAGTAGGTAAGTAGGCACACAATAACTATTTGTTGAATAAATTTTAAATGTATTGTTAGAAGATAAATAATATTATCTTTTCAAACATTATGCTATGCTATGAATCCAGTGAAAAACATACAATTTAATTCCACTTAAGTTCTTTTTTCTCTTAAAAATTTAGAGAGAGAGAGAGGAGGAGGAGAGAGAGAGAATTTGGTAAAGCCAAGTCTAATCTAACACATAACCTGGTTCATAGAATAGATTTATAATTGTTTATTAAAAGATAAATAATTTTAATTCAGAAAGTCTTTGTGTCTTTTCCTGCTGTGAAGAAAGGGCATGCATATATAATAAATTACTTACAAAAGTTTAAAGAATTAGTAAATGGCAAGACCATGACTATATCTTAATTTTTTTTGAGAAATGCTTTCCTTCTAAAATAACAGGCACATGAAAGAGAATAAGAAATACTTTTTAAAAGTGCACTTTTTAAAATGAGTGTTCTAGTTACTATTATTATGTAGTATCACTTGGTGGCTTAAAACATTGTCACCTAAAGTCACTAATCTCATATTTTCTATGGGTCAGAAATTCAGACACAACATTATACAGATTGCTTATCTCTACTCCATGTTTTTTAAGCCCCAGATGGAAAACTCAATACCTATGGTTTGTGGGGGTACCTGGGTGGCTCAGTTGGTAAAGCCTCCAACTTCAGCTCAGGTCATTAGTTTGCTGTTTGGGAGTTTGAGTCCCATGCCGGGCTCTGTGCAGACAGAAC
>NW_027531917.1:8902375-8923607 GCF_008692635.1 Crocuta crocuta | reverse complement strand
TTTTGCCTCTTCTCCCCCCCCCCCCCCGCCCTCTCTGTCCCTCCTCACTCATGCTTTCTCTTTGTCCTTCAAAAATAAACACTTTAAAAAGCCTATGGTTGGGAATCATCTGAAGTTTCATTCATTCTCATGCCATTATTAATGTGGGCTGTCATTAAGGAAATAACTGGGCTATTGGCTGAAGCATGGCTTATGTTTTTGTCTTGGGCTTCTTCATACTATGGTGGCTACTTCCAAGTATAGGGATCCCAGGGAAAAGAGAGAAGACAGAAAAATATCAAGAATTGTGAAAAGTCTGAGATTTTATCCTATTTGTAAGCCAACAAGTTAGCCTATCATGCTTTCATGAATGCTGGTGGAAGGCAGGAGGTTTCTGGATGAGATACTGTAGATGGTTTGGCACTCATAGCAATAGCAGAAGACAGAGTGTCACTAGCTTCACATGCTGGTTTCTAAAGCCCTGATTTCTACAGAGCAATGCATTTATTGAAGTTTTCTTTGATGTTCTTCATTTTATAATTTCATCATAGAAATCCTATATAAGCTTTGTTTCATATATACCTAAGTACTTCATTTTCCTGGGCACATTGTAAATGATATTGTGATTTTGATTCTAGTTGCTACATACTCAATATTGGCTCCTAGAAAATGATTATTTTTTTGTTTTTATTTTATATCCTGCTACCCCATTGAACTCACTTACTAGTTTTAAGTTTTAGGGTTTTATAGATTCTTTAGAAATCTTCTATGTAGACAATAATGCCATCCAAAAACTATAACAATTTCATATCTTCCTCTCCAATATATGTGTTTTTAATTTATTTTTCTTTTTTCATTGTTCTGGCTTCAACTTCTAGTACTGTGTTCAATGAGAGAGGTAAGCAAGCATCCTGGCCTTGTTTTCAGTCTTATAGAGAAGGCAAGCGCTCAGTCTTTCACCATTAAGTATGATGTCAGCTATAAGTTTTTGGTAGAATCTTTTTATCAAGTTGAGGAACTCTTAGTTTTTTGAGGGTTTTTAATGGACAAGGGTTAGAATTTGTCAAATGTTTTTTCTGTCTCGATTGGTATGATCATATGATTTTCTTCTTTAGCCTGAAGATAGGGTGATTATACTGATTGATTTGGAATATTAAACTAGCCTTGCCTTCCTGGAACAAATCTCTTGTTCATGGTGTATAAATATTTAATGCATTGCTATATTCAAGTTAACAATTGTTTAGAATTTTACATCTACAAAAAGAATTTTTCATCTGAGTTCATGAGAGATATGTAGATGTAGTTTTTAAGCTTTCTTTCATTTCTTTACTCCTTTATTTTTCTCTTTTGGTATCAGGGTTTATTTAAAAATGTTGAAGATTATCCCTTCCTCTTTTATTTTCTATCAGATTGTATAAAATTCTTCCTTAAGTGATTATGGAATATGCCAGGGAAATTATCTAGGCATAGATATTTATTTCTCAGGAGATTTTAAATCATGAATTCATTGTATTTAGTGAGTTTGGGACTATTTAGTTTGTCTATTTCATTTTGGTTGAGTTTTGGTAATTTGTAGTCTTTGAGAAATTTAGGTATTAATCAGTTGTCAAATTTAAGAATGTAGTTTGTGCTATTTGCTTGTTGTCTATAGGGTCTTACTAACAAATGTTTATGATTTACATCTCTACTGTTTTCGGTTTTATTAGTCGTTCTAGAAGTTTAACATAAGTGTTTTTGTTTTGTCTTTGCTTTGAACAACCATTTTTATGTTTCATTGATTTTCTTTATTGTTGGCCTATTCTGATTTTCATCGGCATTTTCTCTTTTCTTTATTATTTCTTTCCTTCTCCACTGCTTAGGGTTTTGTTGTTGTTTTTCTTTTTCTAGTTTCTTGATAGATTATTGATTTTGAAATCTTTTCTCTATTTTAAAGAAGGATAAGGTATTAGATTATTTTCCTCTTATCACTACATCAGGCTCATTTCATTATTACTGATATACTTTGTAGTAATTTGCATTTAGTTCTATGAATATTTTATTTACTTTCAGAATTATTCCTTTTAACCATGGATTACTTAAAAGTATGTTGTTTAATATTCAAGTGTGTATAAGTTTTCCTGTGGCCTTTCTGTCATTGATTTCTAGTTTGATTCTATAATGATTAAAGAACATACACTGTATGCTTTCTATTACTTTCAATTTGTCCAGGCTTGTTTCATGACCAAAGATATGGTCTCCTCTCTTGGTGACTATTCCATGGGCACTCAATAGAATGCATTTCATGTTGTCATTTGGTGGAAGACTTTTATCATTATTTATTAGATCTTGTTGGTTAATGGTGTTTTTATTTGTTTTTATTTTTTTATTTTAGAGATAGAGAGCATTTGAGTGGGGGAGAGGGGCAGAGGGAGAAAGAGAGAGAATCTGAGCATGGACCCCCACATGGGGCTTGATTCCTCGACCTTAAGATCATGACCTAGCCAAAATCCAGAGTCAGATTCTCAACAAACTAAGGCACTAAGACACCCTAATAGTGTTTTTAAAATTATTTTATGTTTTTGCTCACATTTTTCCTATTACTTCTAAACACTCTCAAGAGTGGGGTTTTGAAGTTCCCAATTTTAATTGTGGATTTGCCTACCTCTTCTTTGAACTTTATTCATTTTTAGTCTTTGTATTGGAAAACTCAGTTGTTGCTTCATACACATTTAGGATCAGTCTCTTGGTAGATTGATTCTTTTATTATGCATTACCTTTCTTTGTCCCTTCTCATTTTTTTTTTTTTTTGCTCTGAAGTCTATTTTATCTGATATAAAGATAGTTACTCTTGCCTTTAAAAATTATTTTCATAATATATTTTCTTTCATCATTTTATTATTAACATATCTGTATCATTATGTTTGAAGTGAAATTTTTATAGACTCTTTATAGTTTGGTCTTGATTTTGCAACCACTTTGTCAATCTCTATCTTTTTTCTTGTGTATTTAGATGATTTATTGTAAAGTAATTACACTGTGGCTTAGATGTATCAACTTACTATTTGTTTTCTCTGCTTTTTCCCTCCACTTCTCATTCCTTTCTTTCTTTCTTTCTTGACTTCTTGTGAGTAACTTAATATTTTCTTTAGAATTACCTTTTGATTTATTTTTAATATTTTTGAGCATAACTTTTTATATAATTTTCTTAGTAGTTTCTCAAGGTATTATACTAAACATGTATAATTCTGAACATACCCATACATTTTGACAATGTATAGATCAACAAATGAGTCTTTTTATTCCACCTGTACCAAATGAAAATTGCTGTAGATATTTTCTATAGGGCTTTCTTGTTCTAACATTCTGTAATATGTGACTAACATTGAGGATTACAAATTTCTTACATTTGATGCCTCTTCAGGCAGGGGAAACACAAGCAAAAATAAACTATTAGAATGACACTGAGATGAAAAGTTTTTGCACAGTAAAAGGAAACATTAACAAAATAAAAAGGTAACCTACTGAATGGAAGGGACGTTTGTAAATAATATATCTAATAAGAAGTTAATATCCAAATTATGTAAAGAACTTTTTTGGTTCAAAGCCAAAAAAAAAAAAAAAAACACCTCAATAATCTGATTAAAAATGTGCAGAAGACTTGAGTAGACATTTTTCCAAGAAAGACCTACAGATGGCCAACAGACACATGAAAAGATGTTCAACATTACTGATCATCGGGGAAATGGAAATCAAAACCACAATGAGATATCACCTCATACCTGTCAGAATGACTAATATTAAAAAGGCAAGAAATAACAAGCTTTGGTGAGAATGTGGAGAAAAGAAAAGTCCCATGTATTGTCAGTGGGAAAGTAAATTGGTGCAGCCACTGTGGAAAACAGTATGGGGGTTCCTCAAAAAATTCAACCTAGAAAAACCATAAAATCCAGTAATACCACTAGTGGGTATTTCCCCAAAGAAAATAAAAATGCTAATGTGAAAAGATGTATACACTTTTTTTTATTGCATCACTATTTTTAGCCAAGAGATGAAAGCAGCTCAAGTGTCTATCAATAGACAAATGGATAAAGGAGAGTGGTATATATTCACAATGGAATATTACTCAGCCATAAAAAAAAATAAGATCTTACCATTTGTGATAATGGATGGACCTAGAGGGTATTTTGCTAAATGAAATAAGTCAAACAGAGACAAATACCATGGGATTTCATGTGTATGTGGAATCTAAAAAACAAAACAAATGGATAAACAAAAAAATACAGACTCCTAACAAACTGATGGTTGCCAGAAAGTAGGAGTGTGGAGATGCGTGAAGGGGATTAAGTGGTACAGACTTTAAGTTATAGAATAAATAAATCACAGGGATGAAAAATCCAGCATAGGGAATATAGTCAGTAATATTATAACAACTTTGTATGGTGACAGATGGGAATTGTTGAATCACAATGTTGTACACTTGAAACTAATATAATGTTGTATGTCAACTGTACTTAAATAATAAAATTTTTCAAAAAAATTATTATAGATAAACGCATAGTGCTGTATAAGAAAAAAATAAAACCTTATGGTTTTGCTACATATATTGATTTTAAGTGAGAAAAAGTGCATATACATGTATATAGACATCGAGCCCACCCAATGCAGGGCTTGATTCCACTACTGTGAGATTGTGCCCTGAGCAGAAATCAAGAGTTGGACACAACTGACTGAGCCACCCAGGTCCCTCAATGGCTTTAAATTTTGTAAAAACCTCCACTGAATTTATAAGCACACATATATGATTTGTTTATTTGGTTGTGGATCACTGAACAACTGAGGCAACAGAAACAAAAACATGAAATTGAGTGAGTTGTCTGGTAGTACTAAAATGAGCCAAAAGTCCATGCATTATTACAATAGCAACAAATAATGTGGTTTTTCATTGTGTGCTTGTTTTGGTATACCTACTCTGTGTCAGCCATTTATTTGGACCTTGAATGTTTTGGCTAAATAGAGAAGTGAAGAATATAGTGAAGGAGCACCCGGGTGGTTCAGTCGGTTGAGCATCTCCCTTCAGCTCGGGTCATGATCTCACAGTTCATGGGTTCAAGCCCCGCATCAGGCTCTGTGCTAACAGCTCAGAGCCTGGAACCTGCTTTGGATTCTGTGTGTCCCTCTCTCTTTCCCCCTGCCCCGCTCATGATCTGTCTCTCTTTGTCTCTCAAAAGTAAATAAATGTTAAAAAAAAATTTTTTTAAAGAATATAGTGACAATGTAAGTTGAAGTTCATGTTGAAGCTTGAAAAAATTTTAGTCCTTTCTGACTCCTACAAGAGTTCAGATGCTATGACAATTTGCTCTTCTTACATTCCATGTGTTGGTCATTAAACTCACATTCACTGAGTGAACTGCATTTCTCTTAGTTGTCTACATTTTGAAATACCCTTACCCATGATACTGTATACTTCTGGAGATTCGGCTGTAACAATTTTTTGTTTGTATTCCTCAAATGTTTTGAACACTGAAAGCCTTTTAAAAAAGTGACTATTTTGAATGGATAAGTGAATAAACATGAATGTCATCAGATATTATATGTCACTAGCAGTGCTTCCTGTTATGCTTGTTAAAATGTACTGCAGTGGAAAGAAATCAAGATTTAGGGTGAAACAGACCTGAGTCCGAGACCCTTAACTTGTTTTCATGAGTTGAATTCAATGCCAACTGAATTCTAGACACTAAGTTTTCTCACAATGTGTATTAAAATAATTATATGAAGCTAATAAAGATGGAAGGATAAAATGGAATATTATAAGTAAAATGTTTTCCTTCGTTTTCCTCAAGTAAACTTACCTTAGTTCTTCTAAGGGAAATTCTTCTCTCCCTACTTAATTATCATGATCCAGTGAAAGGTCTGGTTAGGATTGATCTTCATCAAAATTGAGATGTGAAAGAAGCGAGCTTAAAAGGTTAAATTTTGAAAAACCCTTTGGGAGCCATGGTCAGATGTTTGGCCAACTCTAATAATAATTTTTTATGTTAAAACTAATCAATAATTGCTTTTAAAATATAAAACAAACCTTCTCCTACTTCTCATTGTTAATAAAATGACCTTGTATTTGGCATTTGAAGTATGTAATCATAAAATTTATATAACATAGAAAGATTACTTAAGTGAAACAGAATATTTTGACTTTCTATGGAAGCTATTTTTCAGTCCCAACTTAAATAATAAAACACTTAATTTCTATTTCCTGGTTTTAAATTATAGGCCATATATTCCTAGTTTACAGCAGACTACATACATTTAGAGGGCTGGAAATGTTGTTTCAATGAGTAGATATTAAGTGTGGTAAATGGCTACCCTTTGAGCATAGTTTCCTGCTACATAGGACATGTAAATTATTAGATTTAGTCTGAAATGATTGAAAATGTTTCCAAAGTCTTTTAACAATTAAAAGAAAAATGTGAAGCTCTTAGAAGATCTGATTCACTCAGCAAATTTGTATTTTGATTAAAAGAACTATTTGATCCTACATAGAAAATGCATGGAAAAAAAAAGTTAGCCAACTATTTGATTCAATGTGGTTGTTAAAGAAGAAAATATGGCTTTTATGAGTGGTTTAAGCCTGTGTAGCTTTGTGATTGTATTTGTTTACCCACAGTGGAAATCTCCTTATTAAATTGTGGGCAACAAGCACTTTTATTGGTTTTCCTAACAGTAACTGCTTATTTCAGGAAGCATTAGATTAAAGCACTAGATGCAGATCTCTGGAGTTGATCTTGTAACAAAGCTAAAGCACATTACATTGACCTGATACTTATATATGTGCAGGAGACAGACAATTTCCTAAAGTCTGGATGCAATTTCTTCTTTCAGTTTTAAAACCAATTTTAATAGTGTTTTCTACCCTTAGTAAAGATATGGGCATATACATCAAAAGATGTGGCTTGATAAAGTCTCCTCTTCACTTCAGTTTTATGTGTATACAGCAATTGAAATTTACATGACTATAAACCACTACTTAAAAATAAAAAATCTCAGCCCTGTACTTGCAGATGAGCCACTGTTAATTGGTATTCTTGTGTTAGCCGTTATACTATCAACACTGTTATTAACATGGTGCTGATCTTGTATTGCTTCCTCTTCTCCACTGCTTGCTGTGTATTCTTCTTATTCTTGGGCCAGTTGAGCCATACATCTTGTGTTCTAAACCATATGGAGCATGTTTTTGTATGAACTCTTATGATTGAGGACATCTGTCTCAGCCCCTACATTTGCCTTCAGGGGATCTTTGTGTTTTTTAATGATACAGCTAACAGCATGTTTTTTATCATGAAGTTGGCCATACACAGCTTTACTGGGGATTCCACTGTTTTCATTACCAAAAAAACACATGGAAGAGACTATATTTTATCTCTCTTTTCTTCTGTCTTGCTTTTCTTCTCCTCTCCTCCTCCTTCTTCCTTTGTTTTTTATATTTTTAAAATATTTACTGAGTGTCAGTCATGTGCTAGGCAGAACCTACAATATCCCAAGTTGCAGGTTTTCAATACTATAAAGATTGTCTACAAGTTCTAAATAAAATTTATTTCTTCATTCAATTACTTGTTTACCCCAAACTGTATGTGTTATGTTTCTATATATTTTAAGCAATATGATTCAGATTAAATTCTCCTAGATTTTTTGAGAAATATTCTTTTTTTTAAGTTTATTTATTTGTTTTGAGAGAGACAGAGACAGCAGAAGTGGGGGAGGGGCAGAATAGAAGGAGACAGAGAATCCCAAGCAGGCTCTGCATTGTAAACGTGGAGCTTGATAAGGGGCTGAACTCATGAGATGATGAGATCATGACCTGACCTGAACCCAAGAGTCGGATGTTTAACTGACTGAGCCACCCAGGTGCCCCTCTGAGAAATATTCTTAACAAACCTATCTGAAATGTCCACAGACCTCATAAGTAAACAACACAAAATGCTACCAGATAGTTTTATACTGAAATTCTAATTCTTCCTACTTAAGAATGTTCATCATAATTTAGTTATAAGCAAGCATATATGACAATTATTTAACTAAGATCAATTTTTTAAATAAGTACAGTAACACTAAATAGATAGGAAGTATAGTGATATGGCATCAAAACTCTCATAAGCACTAGGAAAGATACAAACTATGCAAATTCCTAAATCAATTACATTTTCTATTGTTGCTGATTTTTACTTTGTTACTTGTAAAACATCCACTTTCTTGCTTAATGAAAGATAAAGTTAATGAAAAATTCCTGAACAATGGGAAAAAAACCTAGATTAATGTAAATTACATTGTAAGGTTTAGTCTTTTTTTTCCTCATGGGTAAATTGTCACTAGTCTCATTTATTGCTAAATGCAGTATTCAAATATGTTTCCAAATAATTTAAATCATAGAGATAAATATATTTAAGCAGTTTCAGGAAAGCATATGGACTAATGAAATGGAAATACTGGTATTCATTTAATTTCTTAGTGGTTATATTTACTCCTGATAGTGCATAATATTTATTCAACAGAAATATTATTGAATATCAATAGGCATACCAAAAGCTGTGTGATAAACAAAAGATACAGAGATAAACAAGATGTAGTCTCTATCCTGGAGGAAGAGTCTACTTTTTATTACTAAGAGTTTGAGAGGAAGATATAAAGACAATAAACATACATTTTGTTTTCAAGGATATAATTTCTTAAACAGGGTATATGCAAAAATTGGTACATTTTTGTGCCAATCATTATTGTGAAGAAATTCATATTTCCATAATGCAAATATATTGCTGTATTATAACTTATTTTTAAACATAACATTATTGAGGGCACCTGGGTAGCTCAGTTGGTTAAGAGTCTGACTTTGACTCAGGTTAGAATCTCAGTTTGTGGGTTCGACCCCCACATTGGGCTCTGTGCTAACACCTTAAAGTTAGACCCTGCTTCAGATTCTGTCTCCAGCCCCTCCCTGGCTTGCACTCTGTCTGTTTACCCCTCTCTCAAAAATAAATAAACATTAAAAACATAGAAATAAAATAAACATAACATTATTGAAATATAATTTACATACCATAATATTCATCTATTTAAGTAAATATCTTACTAATTTTTAGTAATTTTTACAATTGTGCTACCATACCACTAACCAGTTTTAGAACACTCCAGAAGTTTCTCTTGCACCCTTTTGCATTTCCTCACTCGCAATCCCAGATCCAGACAAACAGTGATCTGCTATCTCTATGCATTTTCCTTTTCTAGAAATGTAAAAAATTTAGTGAAAACTAATATAGTTTTAAGTATATATAGTTCTGTCAAAAATTTTTTCATGTATCTCAACTTCCTTTTTAGTATGGAAAGTATATTTCAGGTGGCATTTTGAAATATGGAAGATGCCTTTTGACTATGAACTTTCAGGGTACCATCCCCAACTCTGTCAGCTTGCCCTAAAAAGCCATAAGGGTGTAAGCGTGAGGGACATTTTGACTCTCTTTTTTAAAACCGCTGGAGATCCTGTTTTCCTAATATTATACTATGGAGAAACAATGACATGCAATGTGATTGCCAATATTGAAGTTCTCAAATTTTAAAGAATAAAACTTTTATTAATTTTGATTTTAAGTTTTCTGACACAGGGGAGAGGGACTAATATTTTATTGATAGCTTGTGTGAATCAGCATTCCATACAAAATATTTCCTTTAATCTTTTACCATAATTATGATGTAGATATTATTTTCCTCATTTTATAGACATGCATATTAGGCCTTATAAAAGATCAGACATTTGCCAAAGGGTACAGCTAGTGACAACTGATACTTAAAAGTATTTCTGCCTAATTTTAAATTTACTGTTTAAGTTTCTTAGAAAAGTGAAATATTTTGATATTACAAATTCATTGGCCTGGTGGATATTCTTCCTGTTATTATTTAATGATCACCATTCAACTTCACTGATCATCAGGAAAGTACAAATCAAAACTATAATGAGATCTTACCTCACACCTGTCAGAAAGGCTACAGTCAACAACACAAGAAACAAGAGGTGTCAGCAAGCATGTGAAGAAGGGGAGTCCTCATGCACCCTTAGTGGGAATGCAAACTGGGGCAGTCACTCTAGAAAACAGTAGGGAGGTTCCTCAAAAAATTAAAAGTAGATTTACCCTATGATCTAGTCATTGCACTACTGGGTATTTACTCAAAGAGTACAAAAATATTCATTCAAATGGATACATGTACCCTGATGTTTATAACAAGATTAACTACCAAACTATGGAAGCAGCCAAGTGTCCGTCGACTGATGAATGGATAAAGAAGTAGTATATATACAGAATGGATTATTACTGAGCAATAAAAAAAGAATGAAATCTTGCTGTTTGCAACGACATGGATGGAGCTAGAAAGCATTATGCAAAATAATATGAACCAGTCAGAGAAAGACAAATACCATATGATTTCACTCATATGTGGAACTTATGAAACAAAACAAATCAGCAAAGGGGATAAAAGAGAGGGAGGCAGTCCATGAAACAGACGCTTATCTATAGGCAACAAGCTAACGGTTACCAGAAGTGACGGGGGTGACACGATGGGTGAAGTAGGCCATGGGGATTAAGCAGGGCCCACATTGTGATGAGCACTGGGTATTGCATGGAAGTATTGAATCCCTATATGGGTACACCTGAAACTAATATTACACTCTATGTTAACTAACTAGAATTTAATTAAAAACTTCAAAAAAAAAAGATTTAAAACAATGCTCAGCACACAATGATTCAATTGTTTGTAATCAGCTGACCAATAATTACAATGGTTATTAAATACTCATGTACCAAAAATCGAGCTAGTTGCCTGGGATTAAGTGGAAGATTAAGAAATGATAAAAACCTCCATAAAGTACAGAATGGATCCCTCATACAATACAATTCTGTCCTTATCCTCACCAACACTATATACTGTCCCTCTGATTAAAGCTGTCCTCATAGGTGGAAAAAAAAAAAACCTCCATAAAGTTTTCACTTGTTCTTATAAATCTCCCATCATGATGTATCTTAAATCACAGGAAATTTCTACTTTCAAACTTTTGAATCTCCATTACATCTGAAAAAGAAGCCTTTTTTGCTGACTTCTTTCTCTGTCTTCCCTAAAGCAAAGTGCATGCCGCTCTGCTGTGCCAAATAATATACTTCTACTTGGTCCCTTGAAAGTCCTCTTGTTTTTCTTTTGTGTAAGAGAGAAAAACTAATAGGAGAGTCATTTTAACTAGATCACACCTCCACTGTTTAATTATTTAAATTTTTAAAAAAGTAACTGCAATTATAATACATTTAAATGCAGTCTGAAACTGTTGGGAGATAATGCTTTTAGAACAAAATTTCCAATCTGGTTTACTGGAAATTTTTAGCAATATGTAAAATCCTAATGTGTTTCCATCTGTAAGACATTCACACACTTTTTAATCAGGTACTAGAGAAACACTGAATGTTAATGCCATCAGACTTTGCTGAATTGGCGTACTACATAACTCCTTTCATATTAAAGATTTTACCCGCTTAACTTCACCAGAAGTAGTGTTTTCACAATGCATGATAATGACAAAGACAGAATGGCAAGAAGAGAGAAAAGTGCCATCAGGTTCGTAGTCAAAAGAAAGAACAACCCCTTTTTTTCTATCAATTATATTTTCTACTTTAATAAAGAAAAATGAATGCCTTTGCAAAATGCTTTTCAAAATGTACTTAACCTTTATTTCCAATGTAAATCAGAAACCCTACTTGTGAAACTGTGTGTGTGTGTGTGTGTGTGTGTGTGTGTGTGATGGTAGAAAAAACATATATGATGTATTTATTTGACTTATTTAAAAGTTTGTTGTCAAATATCTGTTGGTTAATGGAAGCTAGCAGTAGGATAAATGTATTGATAAATAATATTCATAATACTTTGTATCTGAATTTGCTTGTAAAAGTTTATTACCTTCATTCTTTTTTTTTTTAACAGGAATTTGGAGTTAGGTCATGTGACCATATCATTATGTCTATCATTCAAAACCCTTATCAGGATATTGGAAATTGAAAAATGGCCTTATGCCTGGATGTGATGCCAGAGAAGAAGGCATAAAATAAAACAAGGGGGTGTTTCTAAACGCCTTCCAGTAACAATGAAAAAACGGAAGTTATTGGCAATCTTAAAAGATGGTTAAGGAAAAAGCGAAACATGAAACTAAGGAAACAAAAGTTTAGACAAGATAATCCCAACATCAGAGAGAGCATTTGTCATTGTCAGAACTCCAAAGAGCAATAAAGCCTTAATCCATTTCATGGACCCCAGGCCTCATGGTCTAGTAATTCTTATGTCACCAAACCATCATGATCTGTATGAAATTACAGTGTGTCACCACTTTCCATCTGCAATCTTAATGTTTCCGTCGTTTGATTGCATGACAAGAAAACTCTTGAACCAGAGCACTCTACTTCATAGGAGTTGGATAGAACCAGCTGCTCATAATTTTGGATTTTTATAAGGGCTCTTTAGTTCCAGAATCCCTGTCTGACTGTTGTCCATTTTCAGAATTTTTGAGGAAAAAATGGATGTCTTTTAGAATCTTAACACTTTTTTAAATACTGAGGAAGAGTTCCAAAGCTACCCATTGAATCACTGTCTTCTTCCATTGTTTCTTTAATTGCGTAACAGTTATGGAATCGAAAAAGTGCCCATTTTACATTACATTCAGTGGTGTCAAAACAAAACATTTTTTAGATGGCTTCATTGTCCTCCCAAAAAAAGAACATTATTGTCTGGAATGAACAATTACCAAAATTGATGTCATAATAGATTATATGTGTATTTATAAATATTTTTTGTTACAAAGCATCAAAAGGCATTGTTGACTGCTTTTATTTGGCATGAACAAATAAGGGGAGTTTAGAAATGTAATTGAGGGAAAAAATTTCAAATTACACATAAATTTGCAAACTTCTTTGTGCCCACTATTTCTATTCTGTGGGAATACAGACTTTTGCAAAGCTCTGTGATAGCCTTACAGATGATTAGTGACATTTTATTGAACATTAATTTTCCGCCTACAACACCGCAAATATATGACATAATTTCCTGTTTAATTAAAAACAGAACTGATCTCAAACACTGTTTGTGATAAGAGTTATACAGATTATGTTTTGTCTAATATTTTTCTGCGACATCCAGAAATTTTTGGAATCTAAATGTGTTAGAAATGAAATCAGAGTTATTAAGTAGAAAGTCTCTATGTAAAAGCGAAAAATTGAATTCTCCCTGTGATATAACTCTGATTGAGGTAGGTGGTTTTATGATGCCACTTTGTGCTTTCATTTTTTTCCCCTTAGTGCAAAAAAAGAGAGTAGCTACCACACCAATGTGAGTTACAGCTGGTTTATTCCCAAGGATCGCGATGCATGCACATTGCTAAAATTTATTCCTACAAACTATGTGCATTTAAAGGAAAACATGAAGCATTCCTGGGTTGCGGGTAGATTCAGGTTTACACAAAGTGGTCTGCTTTGGGAAAAGCCATAACGGTATTGTGACTAATTACGTATGGAAAATGTTTATGCTCTCTTCCTCTTGCTGGTGAATCCTTATGCTTTTCTCTGTTAAAGCCTCTAGAAAGTACGCCGTTGAAACATCTGTTTCACCGGGCTTGTTCTACATCATTCAAGCTCATCTGACCACAGAATGCTTTTAACTAGGTATCTGTTTTTGCAGAACACATGCTGGGAAATGCTAGTCTGTATTGAACTGAATCACAACGATGGTCAAAAGCTGAAAATGTTTTTTTTTTTTTAATGTGTTCTTTGCAAGTTTTTAAGTTTGGAAAATTTGCAGCAAAATATATGAGGCACTCTGATTATCAAGAGGCTTCTTACCTATTAAAGCATGTGCAAACTGTTGTCTCCTTTTCTAAAGTGCTACATACGCCTTTTCAGGAGAGCTATTGATTCAGCAGGAAATTTTTGACTATTTTTCCTTTAATTATCTCCAAGTATAAAGGAAGTTAAGATTTCTTAGAAGTAGCTTAATCAATGAAGAAAGAATTTAAAACTTAATATTTCTAGGATTCAGTTGGTCTACAACATATGCCCCTTTATATTCTTCATGTAATACAAAATGAACTCCTCTGAGAAAAATATGGATTCCTTCAGACTTGGCTGCTCCAATGAGACACTTTATATATTCATAGTAGGAAAGTATGGAGCTACTTTGCAAACAACCGAAATCAAACGTTAAGTTTTTATTGGATGAAAATACAAAATTATTTAAAATGATTGAAAATAACACTCTTCAAATAGAGAGATTCTCAGTTTTCTTTGGAGTGAGTCCCTTTATCCTGAAATAATGCCCAAAGACACTGAGGGTAGACTAGCGCTAAACAGAATGCTTGAAAAGGCTTTGGGATAGAAATACCCCAAATTTCATCATTGGGCAGAATTGACATAGTAACTGTGCCAGGATGAAGTTTCTTTGCTAATTTAAAGTTTTTCATTCACTGTTATAAAATATGAAATAGGATATTCCTATGTCAGTGAAACTTTGATTTGTTTACCTTTCTCTTCATAGCTCCAGTATCGAACCTATGTCTGTTTGATGACTTATGCAGTTTGATATCACCAAATATGTGAATGGCAAAGACTCTGACATCCCAAAAGGCCTGGGGGAAAGAAAAAAGGCAAAGTAGGAAACAAGGCTGTTTGGGTCACAACTGACCTCACTTTCACTTCCAGGATGACAGAAAGAGGATTAGCAATGTCCCCTCTGGAGCCACCAGCAGGTAGTAGTGCTGTCCTGCTCCGTGATTAGACCTGCAGCTGTTGCAGCCACCTGGGTCTCCTTGGGGACCAGTGCCGTATCCCGGGGCGTGAGACGAGGAGGAATGGAATCAGAGGGTCTCTGACCAATGTTAATGTACAGCCGCTCAGTGCTGCTTCATTGATTGCCAACATACACTCATATGTTTAAAATCATGCTTTTGGACAGAAAATGGAAATGCAAGATATGACATATAAAATCGAAAGGAGTGACATATATCAGAATCAGTATGAGGGAAAAGCATCTTCATAAGCCCAAATTCTTTTCTAAAGACTCTATCTTTCTCAATTACTTTTGACCTTAGCCTGACCTCTCTTTAAAATCTTGTTACCACAAACTAAAGCAATGAGGTTACCCAACTCTTTCTTGACAGCTTCCTGCTAATCTTAAATCTTAAATCTTAAATATTTCTGCATGTTAGGTTGTTTCAGTCAGAGCAGCCAGTCATCCTGAAGCATGCGGTGTAAATGCCATATTAAGGCTCCTTATGGCAAAACCATTTTTTAAATGACAGCTGGGACTTGTAAAATTGAACTATGTCTAATTTTGTCACCACATTTGGCAAAATTACATTTGAACATCTTCAAAGAGATTTCAGTGATTACAAACAGTCTCCACCAAGAGCGTGGCCAGTGACAGACATAAAACTGCTTGAAAGAAGGAAAGATGGGTGAATGGTAATTTATAGCTACATTATCAGAGCTGATCATGAAGATGTTTTCCACAGAGAGTATTTTATCAAGAATCACACATGGCACAAAGTGAAGGCCAGTGTTTGTTTTTCAGTGAGGCTAAATATATCTCATTTTTTTAATGTATATCTTCAGGCAACGGGGTACAGCTGGCTAGTGACCTCTTGGAGAAATACTGAGCAAAGTCTTTCATTTTTCTAATAGAAGAGATAGTATATTACTCAGGACTAAGGAAAATTTATCATCATGACAGGAAAAGATAAAGCATCTAATACTGAGTGATACCATATGTAGAATCTTTCAGAAATATTTAGTACTTCTACCCTATATAACAATTATCTCGGTTTAGTCTGCATCTACTCTTTTTGGTACCTTATTGTGGAAATCAACAATATAAATTCAGTGACTTCCTGAACTTCTGCTAGCAAAGGCCTGATTGATGGTCCCTAACAGGGAATAGGTATGTGCAGGCAGGAGCTGAAAGTTTATTTTCAAGTAGCATCAAGCCGGACACAAATCAGTCACATCAGAACCTGTTGATGTACGAACTCGAAGCCATTCATGGATAATAGGATGCTTCCACATATCATTTTTATCTTACATCAGGAGACATAAGTGATTCCAGTCATCTCTGAGTACAACTGTGCAGGATGAGATATTTATCACTTCGTTTCGAAACAAAATTAACCTTTCAAAAATCTTTAAACTCTATTAAATATAAATTTTCGCTGATGCACATGTAAAAGAAAGAATATTTTTTGGGCATGAAAGTGTGAAAACAAGATCAGTTACAGCATTCTGGAAACATCTCATAGGATTCTGCCTTCACTCATTCCTATCAGAAATAAATATTTCCTGAGTCTCTACTGCTAGAACTTCAGGTCTGAGAAGCACTTGATAAAACTATTCAGACCTTGTCTTTGGGGAGTTTTAAATGTCAGATTTAAGTTCTGAAACTCAAGTGGCATCCTGGTTATCTAGGGAATTACCTCAGAGGCATGAGAAATAAGTTCTCAGTAGCAGAGTTTTGCTTTGCCAAAATATGAGATGAAGAGTGAATACCGAGAGCCGTATATAATATTGCCATGTGTGTTTGAGGTTAAAATGATATTTGATTAAACTGCTCCAAGTTTAGAAATATGCTTTCATAACCTCACAAGCTTTTCTTAAGAAAGGCACAGGCATTTTTTTTAGAGTTTAGTGTAGAAGTCATACACCAACAAAATTTATTTTCTCTTAGAAGATCGTTGACTGAGTAAAATTATGTAAGGGCCGGTTTGTGTGTGCGTGTGCTTCTTTCTTCTACCCTGCAGCTGTCCCTAGTTCAAGACTGTCTCTGAAGTGGAAATATGGATGTGGACCCAAAGCTATCCTACATGCTGCCATTCGTTGATGTATCCCAGAGGATGTGAGAGAGGCTTCGCAAGCCCCCAAATTCTTATTTTAGTAAATTCTTTCATCTGTTATATTTTTGCAGTTCAGAACAGAAGAGTTTGCTGTTTGTCTAATCCAAGATGATGCATCACGTTGAACTGGAGAAATCCACACAGTGACAGGGGTACAACGAAAGAACAGGCCTCCATTTAATAACTGAGTGATACCACATGTAGAATCCTGAATGTTTACAAAACTGTGTGGGTGGGTACATGGAATCAGGCTTTTCCCTCGATTTGGAGACCTGTTTCCAGCTGCGCTCAAGTAGAAAGGGAAATATCACTGGGCTTGATGAAAATCCCGTTTGGGAAAAGACGACCTACTTGGATAGGCTTTTAATCTTCAATTTGAAAATAGTATTAACATCAAGTTCGCTTTGCCTATGTCTTTACTGAAAGTTGCTTTAATTATCATGCTGCCATTTTGTACTTGCCTTCAGCTTTCCAGACTTCATGAATGAACATGCATTTTATTATATTTTTACATAGTAAGGGATTTATGTTGAATTTTTAAGAACGTAATAAAAGAGCTCACCCAGTAAAATAACGATCAGGTTATCTTTGGAAAACATAAAATGGTTGCACAAGTAATGTCTCCTAGGTGATGACCAGAGCATTTAACTTTAATCCTCCTTAGACCTAAAGCACGTGTCTCCCTTTTTATTTATTTTTAAAAAAATTTTTTAATGTTTTTTTAAATTTATTTCTAGGAGAGAGAGAGAGAGACAGTGTGAGCAGGGGAAGGTCAGAGAGAGAGGGAGATACAGACTCTGAAACAGGCTCCAGGCTCTGAGCTGGCAGTCAGCACAGATCCCAAAGCGGGGCTCTAACCCACGAACTGCGAGATCATGACCTGAGCGAAAGTCGGACGCTTAACCGACTAAGCCACCCAGGCGCCCCACGTGTCTCCCTTTTTAAAAGGGTGTGGAATTGGACATTTGGTACATCCCCCCAAACTGTAGGAGGCTTGCATAAAGTTGTTTGGAGAAACTATGTGACAGGGGTCTTCATACTGGTGCAGGGTGTGTTTTCCAGTTGATTATTTTATATGAAAGAGTGTATAAAAAATGGTTAGAAACGTCCATGAATTTATAGCATACACTATTCCACAACCAGTCAGTGCACATACTTGTTTTATCCTAGACTTAAAAGAACATTGGTAAGGACATCCACAGAAGAAGATTCCATTTTCCATAAGCAATTTATTTTTATCATTCAACCATCATGAAGTACATGATAGTCTTTAATAACTCCATACCTTTGAGACATCAGCTGGGTGATAATAGGGAATTAATTAACCATACTTTTATAAATATTGGTAGCTTTAAACATTATTTTTAATGTCTTATTTAGCTTTGAGCTACCCAAGCTAAATCACGCTGGTCACGTCAGTATCTTTGTTTTAAAAAAATAATAATTTGGGGGCGCCTGGGTGGCTCAGTGGGTTGAACATCGGATTTCAGCTCAGGTCATGACTCTCTTAAAGGTTCCAGCCCCGCATCAGGCTGTGTGCTGACAGCTGAGAGCCCAGAGCCTGTTTCAGATTCTGTCTTCCTCTCTCTCTGCCCCTCCCCTGCTTACACTCTGTCTCTCAAATAAACATTTAAAAAAATAATAATTTCAATTAAAAGTCTAGCAATGAATACGCTATTTCATATAAAATTTAAAAGGCCTTATAAAGTTAGTTTCTTCTTTGATAAAGCAGCCACTGCTATTTTGGTCTGAAATCCTTTTGTGTTCCTTCTCCAGATTCATGTAGATCTCTGTAACCCTAGAGATATAAAGTGTAAAGTAATGGTATTTTTCTTTAAATACACTGCTGGAAATGATATGTTAGTATTTTTTTCTAATTTTGCATTTCTGTATCTAAAATTAGCTTGATCAACAATGTCCGTGTTTTTGCACTGTATTTTCTCCTATTAGCCTTGATTAATTTCATGTCATAGTCCTAATTTTCCAAACCTTCACTCAACTTCTTTTATATCCTGGTCTTAGAAAAATGGCATAATATTTCATTAAGAGAACTGAATTATGCTTCTTAAATGTATTTATCTGCATTTCCAGATTAATTTTGAATCATTAATTTTGAAGTTATTATCATTCACCTTCTCTTAGAGATCCATGTCTACTGTTCTGGCATATATTCAGCCATTGCCTCTCTTGCACTTTTATAATATATTCACCTTTTATAAATTTACCATGTGACATTAACGGAGACCTCTTTATATCATAAAAACATAACTGTATCTCAATTTGCATGATATCACACAGGACTCGAAAAAAGAGATGACTAATTTATCTTTCTCTCCTGTGCTTTTTTTTTTTTTTTAACGTTTATTTAATTTTGAGACAGAGAGAGACAGAGCACGAGCTGGGGAGGGGCAGAGAGAGAGGGAGACACAGAATCTGAAACAGGCTCCAGGCTCTGAGCTGTCAGCACAGAGCCCGATGCGGGGCTCGAACTCACGGACCGCGAGATCATGACCTGAGCCTAAATCGGATGTTTAACCGACTGAGCCACCCAGGCACCCGTCCTGTGCTTGTTTTAAAGTTCTGAGATGTTTCATTCCTGTTATGTGTTTAGTTTCCATTGCATTGACGAGCTCACATATACTTAAGATATGTGAATTAGATAGCTAGTTTATATAAAGTACATTCTTTAAAAAAGAAGATAAACAGAAATGAGATTCACAGCAGGAAATTACTAACTATTCAGTCAAATCATTTTCTTCTCTTCTAAAGAAGGAAACACAAGAATATTTGTTTAACACTTACCTCTTTAAAAATCACAGATTTAGTAAAATGTTTATTAGAGATTTTTTATTATAGGCATGACAATAGTACCTTATATAATTACGATCTCTGTCCTCAGTACTACTACTGTGCAAGGAACTCTCAAAGACGCGTCCATTTTACTCCAGTGGGATTATAGAAGGGATTCTTGCTGTCCACCTCCCAAAAAAATTATGATGAAAAGGGAATTAAACTAGGAGTCAGAACACCTGATTATCAGCCTCTTATCTTTGTCATAAATGCTGTGAGAATTTGGGCAAGCTGCACTGCAATCTCTGTGAATACGTCTTCCATGTAAAGTGAGACAGTTGAAATAGAAATCTCTAAGGTCCACTCCATACCAAGAATTCTATGATATTTTGCTGATTAGAAACATAGCATTTAAGTGTTCCTTGATAGCTTAAAACTGAAAGTTTAACTTTCATCCTAGAAACACATTTGATGTTGAAATTAGCTGATTTATTTTGAAAGAGGTTGGCTTTGATCTAATGAATAGATTCAGAACATCATGATGTGCTTTAAACAAAATTTAAACATAAAGTGACAGTCTGAAGAGAGAATTACTGTTATGTCCAGTTTTTTAAAAGGAGCTTATATTGCAATTTTTTTAATTACCCTGAAATTCAAATAAAATCCTTACAAAACATGGGTTACTATTTGTTTGCTTGCTTGTTTTATTCCAAAGAGCCTTTACACAAAGTTCCAACTAAGAGTTGTAATAAAGTATAAGTAAAACTTCAAGATTAAATTTATCACAAATATATGCTTTTTAATATTGATTACAACACATCATTAAACATTTAAATGATTTAAAACTAAGTTTTAAATTTTGGTTTGCTTTAATTATGACTGGATAAAAACATAATTTAACATAAATTTTCTTTAAAATTATGATGGAAATCAATATAAATGCAAGATTCACTGACAAAAATTAGATTCCTTTTAATTGCAGTTTATATATTTTTTAGTATGCATTGTGGTGATAAGCTTCCCACTGACTTGTATTTTAATTTATTGTTTCTTTTCCTTATAGTTCTGTAGCTGTTGTGTACAAATTATTTATATTTTGTACCTAGCTTTAGTCAAATTTATTTAAAGAAAAAAAAAGGGACATATCCTATAACTACTTGAAAACATTGTTCTAAGGTTTAGAAAAAAAATTGTTTAAATTCTCAATTCCAAGTCCTAGGTCAGATACATTCAGTATAAGGTATACTGCAGTTCCCAAAAATAAAATGAGATGTTATGGGGCACCTGGGTGACTCAGTCGGTTAAGTGTCTGACTTTGGCTTAGGTCATGATCTCATGGTTCGTGGGTTCGAGGCCCACGTCGAGCTCTGTGCTGACTGCCAGCTCAGAGCCTGGAACCTGTTTCAGATTCTGTGTCTCCGTCTCTCTCTCTCTGACCCTCCCCTGCTCACGCTGTCTCTCTCTCTCTCAGAAATAAATAAAACATCTAAAAATTTTTAAAAATAAATAAATAAATAAATAATGAAAATAAAAAAT
>NW_027531917.1:8849108-8902224 GCF_008692635.1 Crocuta crocuta | reverse complement strand
AAAAAAAATTGTTTAAATTCTCAATTCCAAGTCCTAGGTCAGATACATTCAGTATAAGGTATACTGCAGTTCCCAAAAATAAAATGAGATGTTATGGGGCACCTGGGTGACTCAGTCGGTTAAGTGTCTGACTTTGGCTTAGGTCATGATCTCATGGTTCGTGGGTTCGAGGCCCACGTCGAGCTCTGTGCTGACTGCCAGCTCAGAGCCTGGAACCTGTTTCAGATTCTGTGTCTCCGTCTCTCTCTCTCTGACCCTCCCCTGCTCACGCTGTCTCTCTCTCTCTCAGAAATAAATAAAACATCTAAAAATTTTTAAAAATAAATAAATAAATAAATAATGAAAATAAAAAATGAGATGTTGAAAGCAACTATTAAAAACTTAACAGGCAAACATTAAAAATAAAAAATACATATGTTACCAATTTTTTGAGTTTTACTTTGACCTAGTTTGTGGTATTCCAAGAGGAATTTGTTAAAACATTTACTGAATGAACTGGTGTGAGCATCTTTTTTATTTCTCTTTGAATTTATTTTTTTTTCTTCTTTAACAATGTAGAGTATTTTAAGAAGTTTCTGTGAAAAAGTGTATATGACTGATTTTCTGCCTCCAAAGATGCTTAAGGTCCACTTGGAAACTCAGTGTTTACAAGAAGTAAAAGGAGAAGCAGAAGAGGCAGAAGACGCAGGAAGAGGAGGAGGGGAAGAGGAAGAGGAAGAACAAGGAGACGAAGAAGAAGAAGAAGAAAAAGGAGGAGGGGGAAAGGGAGAAAGGAGGGGGAGGAGGGGGAGAAGATCAAGAGGAGGAAGAAAGAGGAGGAGAAGGAAGAGGGAGAGGCAGAGTGGAGGAGGAGTAGAGGGGGAGACAATGAACAATATTAATTAGTGGTTAATTAGAAATTTAAATTTCTACATATAAATCCAGGGAATTAGAAGGGGTGAAGACTAGACATTTCTGCTGGATTTTATAGGAAGTAAAAAAAGAATTCAAATTGACCGTGGAGGCTAGAATATGAAAAAAGATGAAAAGGGAACATACATATTACTTCTGTAGTGAAGAGGACAAATATGAATATGCAAATATCACAGGCAGATACAAATGAGTGAATCACAAATCTTTTCTGTAAGTCGAAAAATATAAATTTTGAAATAATACATATTTAGATTTAAAAAGAGGTAGAACAATTTTCTTGAAAAGAGTTTTGCATAATTTTAGTTGAAAGAAATGAGGTTGAAGACAAATTTACAAGGATGAATAAATTTAGCTTTGTTTTACCTAACAGGAATGGTGAAACCTTTGACAACCGTTTTGTGAAAAGTGACTTCAGCAAAACTAATGCTTCAGTTTTACACAGTAGTGTGTAGGGTAGATTTAAGGGGGCAGAAAGATATGTGAGCAGATTGTTAAACTAGCCATATAGGAATGACTGGAAGGTGTTAATATCGATGGGAATGGAAAGAAAGGGAAACATGAAACATGAAGTGGAAGGATTTACTGAATGTAATAATTAAGTAGATTGGAAAAGAGTTGTCAGTGCAAGTGTGAAAACTTGGAAAATGAAAGCTCACTGAAGAGAAAGCTGTTTGGGGGAGAACCAGGTCTGTGAGAATTTTGATGTTTTTGACCAGCAATAGGAGCTTGAGACAATGATCACACATTTCATTGAAAACAACATTTTTATAGGGCTGAACCAGAGAAGTTTGGTAAATGTAGAAATCATTTTACTGGAGCTTATAGTTGAAGTCATCAGAAGATATGAAACCTTTCAGGAAAAAGAATTAATGAGGAGGAGAGAGATAAAAAAAATAGGAGTTATATAGTACAATTTCAATAATCATTGAAGAAGAAATAAGAAATAGAAGCAATACATGGAGAGTAAGGAATAGAAGTAGAACCTTCCAATGACCGTGAAATCAAGAAAATAATTTCAAGGATGAGATGTTCAAAGTGTCACATAGTTTGGAAAAAAATGGAAGTTATGATAAAAAAAAAAACTTTGCAATTTACATGAGAAGATCACTGGTTAATTTCAGGTAAGGCACTTGGGAGAAGTCTGAAACGACATAATAGGATTAAGTCACGAAGTTATTACATGGAAGCATACCAAGGGTGGGGTGTTCTTGAGAGTCGTGTGATAGAAAGGAAATTCATCTGGGTCCCTATTTGGGTTTCAGAGTAAAAACAGCACAAAATTAGAGTAAATTTATCATTATTTCAGAAAACCATTTGGTTCAGAAACAAAACAGAAATAGACACTAGCCAAAACAAGACAATTCAGAACCACATATTATCTATGCAACCCATCACCTAAGTGGGACTTACTGACATATCTGGGCTCTGTGACTGTTCTTTGCACTGTAACCACCCACCTATGTAAGGTCATGACTTCCTTAAACTTAAAGAATAGGCAAGAAAACAACTGACTTAAAAGCATGCTGTAATTTGCACTTAACAGCTAAGAAAGTGTACCCAAGGAAGAGAATACATCTAGGGAAAATACATATTGGTGGAGGGGTTTGGAGGCTTCAGGAAGGAGGCCCTAAGCATCACAATGGGGGCAAAACCTACTGGAATCAGAACCTTGTCCAACAGAGATAGTGGTAAATGGTAAGATGAAGGTTTTCTGTCTTTTTTACCCTGACATTTGATGAATATATAATTTAGGATCTTCATTTTGTTTTCAAACCATACTAATGTTTCTAATCAAAACTCACTTGGATAAGTATTTAAAATTAAACTTGAATTGATGTATTATATTATGAATTTTAACACTGTCACCTATCATCACTTAGGAAATGCATATATATATGTGTATATATATATATATATATATACATATTTGTCTCATTAAACAATATTAGTTTTTGTCTTCTCCAGCCAGAACTTTCAAGGGAATGATAACAAAGAAGAATAAAGAGCTCAGGATAATTATTGTATGATATATCACACAATAGTGATGGTGAAAGGCACAAAGTGAAACATTAACATACAGATTTTCTTAACTCCATTTTAGATTCTAGACTAAACTTCATGGAAAGTGAAAAGTCATAAAAAAATTTTAAAGGTGTAAACACAAAGGGGAATAAAATATATGTTGTAAATAAGATGAGTTAAAATAAAAAACATTAATTTAAATTATGAAAATTGTTATAGAATACATAATCAAAAATATGTAAGAGAATTCTGGATATGACAGACTTCCCATGCTAATTACCATTTTTTCAAATTTCAGTTGATGCCATTCCTTCAAAATTACCCATGTAATTAACAATAAAGTACAAATATTTTATTTGTATATTAGTTTAAAATTATTTTCTTGGGAGATGGGCATGGAGGAGGGCACTTGTTGGGATGAGCACTGGGTGTTATATGGAAACCAACTTGACAATAAACTATAAAAACAATAAAATAAAATAAAATAATTTTCTTAATCAAGAGAGCGCAAATAAATTCACCTGCATTGTACAGTATCTTAACATCATCTGAGATAGTTGCTGAAAAATATTTCTAAGACTTGGTATTTGGGGGGAAAAAAGTGAAAGTAATTCTCATCTGCACAAAAAGTTACTTTCAATTTACCATGCACTCACCACCTTATTGTGGTAATAAAAGCCCAATATTTAATTTTTTTAATCAAAATAGCGGAATAGAAGTTTTCAGAAATTTGAGTCCAGGAAACATCCTTGCAAAATTTGAGTTGACCTTGTTTAACTGTTAGATCGCTGTAGCAGGAAGAGTCCATTTCTTCTGTAATCTTTCTTTCCTTTTTTCTTCTTTTATTTCTCTTTTACCTATTTGCCTGTCCCTACAATAGTTGGATTTTATACAATTCTCAATCAGTTTCTGGTTGCTCAATCTTGAGCAATGAATTATGGATCTTGAAGCAGATCTAAAGCAACAGACAGAATTGTACAGTGGAGAGATAAGAGGTCTGATGATATAAAGCTGTTAACATATTCAAACTTATTACTGCCTGTGATCCCTCTTCAGGAAGCAAGAACCAGGCACCTAAAGGTCATGATGCTGAGAGTAATTCAGGAAAGATATTAAAAAAGAAAAAAAAAAAGATAAGACAAATGCTTGAGAAGTTGTAGCAAGAAGATAAAATATTAATGAAGAATTATTCTAGGTTCTGTTATCCAACCCAGATGCCAAAATAATATAACCTATGAAAGGCTGTTATCAACATATGCTAATGTGTAGACTGATGCTAATTAGACAAGTTTTACTCTACACGTAAGTCTGGCTCTTGGAGTTATTGCTAGTCATAAACATAAGGGGTTACTGATTTAATGACATGCAGAATTTCCTGCGGAGCCAGGAGGAAAATAATGGTTTGGAGATTAAAGTGTTCACCAGGAGATGTATTTCAAACAGCTAACAATTTTTCGTAGGAACGACATGCTTAATGTTAGTTTAAAGGTATAGAAAGCAACAATCCTGTTTATAACTTCATTTAATTATTTATTAAACAGGAACTTTGGAACATTTTTCCAGATGGAATAAATTGATCCTTTCCCTCTCTTTTGCTGAGGCGATAGCCAACCCCACAAGCAAGAATTAACAAGGAAACCATCAGGATATTCTACTCAACTCTTTCTGCAAATCGATTCAGGTAGATGGAGCAGATATTGTGTGTGTAAGTGTGTGTGTGTGTGTGTGTGTGTGTGTGTGTATCAAAAAGGAAGACTACAAATAAAGCTATTTTATGGAAATGGAGAAAATCTCAGTTTTCTTACTATTCTTCAAAAGATAAATTGTTCATTTCACCATTAGCCATAACTCTACTATTTCACCACAGGCTCCCTACTGCTGCCTTCTTGACTGGCTCCTTTGAGACAGTATAAAGGGAGACTTTACAACAGGAATGTAAAACATGAGGCTCTGTAGATATTTTAAATTACTATACACATATCTGTATTTTCGGTACAAGCTTTTTAGCTGAAAAATGTATTCATTGGTTTTCTTTTTCCTTTACAACCGATATTTATCCCCTACTTAAAAAAATAATCTGAAAACATAAGAAACGAAAAGTCAAGTGTAGGGAAATGTCTGATATACACACAGTGATGATTGCTGTCTGTAAATTGTAACTGAAGCATTTCTCCTTCATGTGACACTGATAAAGTTAATATGAAAACTCACAAAACAATCTGTAACTGTTTCATCTTCATATAATTTACAGCACATCCTCCCATAAATGAAGCTTCATTTTATCTCTTGTGTAAAATTTTATAAATTATCTCGGGAAACTGAGGATCAGAAAAAACTTAACTAATTTATTTAAGGTCAGAAGGTTAATTACTGTGAAAGATGAAACCAAATTTCTAGATCTTCTGGTTTATTCCTCTCCATTCTCCATTATATTATCCATGGAACATTGAATTTACAAATGAAATGAAAAAAAGCAAAAACGCAGCCAGGTAAAAGAAAAAAGTGTCATCTTCTTCTGAAAGAATAGAGAATGATGACATTTAGTCTAGATTGCATCTAAGTTGACCTTGAATTGTGTAATTCTCCATTTTTTCCCTCTTGACATAGCACTATTCCATGCTTGATGACTCATTTATTTATTACTATATCCCCAGTGGCTGGAAATAGCAGCCAGTACATAGCAAATACTCAGTAAATATTTACAGAATAAATAAATTGTATTTTGTATCTGAAAAACTCTAATATTTTTACTCACTGAGGGAATTAAGGCAATCCTTGAAATTGAACCTTCCATACTGACAAATTGTCTGCTGGCTAAACACGGTTTGGATCACTTTAGTGCTGCTCTATGACTGACACTCTTTGGGAGTCTATTAATGGGATATGTTAGAGTGTCAAACATCCCGGACAAACAGTAAATATCAAGCTGCAAAATATGGGGGGATTTCTGGCTGCAATACAATCAAACACTTGTATTAAAAATGTAACATATTTTGACTGACACAGAAAACATTTTCCCTGCCCACTCTTTCACACTATGCAAACTATACATAAATACTAAAGAATCAAACAATAGTTAGGTGGTATGTCATTTATTTTTCTTCTAACCCATTGTTATCTGTTTCCACTGCATATCTACTCACACTTTCCTTCATATCTTACAGCATTAAGCTGTACTTAATGCTACTGAGTATATCTTGTTTTCACATGCATTTTGAAAGACTCTTTGTTTTAACTATGCTTGTTATTTCAATTAGAATGCATATGTAATTGATGAAAATAAAATCGACTTCCTGAAAAAGTATTTCAGAAGTTTAAGTTTATGATAAAATGTATGATGAGTTGGTTTGGATTGAATCAATACTGAATAGAGATATAAATTTCCAATCGTCCTACTGCATGGGACTCACACATACGCAACAGGATGTCTGGCCATGAGGTGAATGGAAGGGCGATGTGTGCGTTCTCACTTTCATTGGGGAATGTTTCTCCCACCCAGGCCCTTAGCACTCAGACTGCTTTTCCCTACAGGTTGGTGTCCATTAATCTTACCACCACCCGCCCAGCTGAGTCAGCATTTCCAGATTTGAAACTTTGTCTCCACATGAAGCAAATGGCTCTTGAGTTGTCAGACCTTATCCAGGAGGAACAGCCAGCACAGTGGGAAATGACCAGACCTTACAGGTTTACAGTTCAAAAGACATTGAGTAACAATTTTTATCAAAATAGGTAGACTTCTTTGAATATTTATTATCACCTAGATGCCCTTGAAAGTGAGGACTATTTTTCCAACAAAATTAAATGTTTAATTCCTCAAAAAAAGGACAAATAAATAAAGATGTCCATGTATTACCTTCTTGTAAAATAAACTCTCCCATAAACTATATTAAGTACCTCTGAAATTCAGGTAGGTTTAATTAATTCACTTTTTTGAATATTTGGAGATATCTATTTTTTGATTGTTAATTTCTTATCTATTGATAATCTTTTTTTTTCCTCCATGGGGAAATCTCAATAGCCTGTAAGATGATCTTTAAGTCCATGCAGAAATAAAAGATCATGATAAATCACCTATTATACATGCTAAAGAAACACAAAGATTTTAGAAGTTGCAGACATCTAGAGAAGCTAAATTCCAGATATTTCGTATATATTTTTAAATATCTTAAAACAGCAAAGCACATGCTTTCTAAGTACAGGCCTTTTCCAGATTGCCAGAGATTAGCATTTTATTAGCTGATCCTAAACTTAAAGCTGTATCGTATACAACCTGTGCTGTAGTTTTGATTGTAAACAACTAAATATTAAAAATACGTGGCCTTCAGAGTACATCATAATACAGATGTGGCAAAGCAACAGACACATTCAGATTTATGGCATTTTCTCCGTGCATGGCAGGTATTTCACTCTTAAAAAGATTTCTTTAGAGCTGCCATTCTACCGCTCACGATTGGATATGTCTTTAGGTTGATGATCTTTACAACCTTGAGGGCAGATGCCCTACCTTGTTCTCATGTTCATAAATATAATAACATCTCACACAAGTAAGATGTAACAATGTTTCTTGAATTTAGTGGTGGGAAAGTATGCGGTTGTGAATGTGTGCATGCCAACTTGAAACCTATCATCCCAAATTTTACTGTTGGAATTTGGGAAGGTGCCTGTGGAAAATTTATTTTCAGGGACTTCATACATAGCCATTTTGGTTTAGTAGGACTGAATATGGCTTCAGAATCTGAATTTGGATCAAGCATCATAATGATACAGACATGGGTGTTTCCTGGAAAATATTTTGAGAGTAAAGCTTTTAAACATTTATAGCTCATTGTCCTGCATGCGTCCGTCACTGTATTCTACCAGGAGGCTACTTTTTAGAGTAATCTCTTCTCCCACTACCCACTGCTCCCATGCTGCTTCATATGCCCATTTTGGCACAGGATAAGGTAGATAGTCCCGGAGTAGGATGCACAGCTGATTGACAACCAGTGAATAGATAGTAGAAGGTCAGCACTAATTACTGTGCCTTATTTGCATGAGAAATTTTGAAGGATGAGAACTAAACTGACCGGTATTTTTCTGCCAACAAATTACCCGGCTGACAGGAGGGTGTCACTGCTCATCAGTTCTGACACTGTGGAAGCTGGTACTTGTGCAATTAAGGAGAAATGAAAAATTGCCTCAGAGAGTTACATTCCAGGGAGTAATTACTACAGGTGTCAACAGGCTGGAAAAAGAAGGGGGTCTATTTGTTGTTCTATGACTAAAGATGGTGGACAATAAAAAGGCTGATTCTGATGATCATAAACATTTCTATCCCACCTCTCAGTTTACTCATTTGTCACGGAGTATAAGAGCATGAGAAAGAGCTCAGAAAACAGACAGTAATTGGGTAGTTAAGAACCAACTCCCCCATTACTTAATCCATGGATTCCTGAGGCATTTCTCAGATGAAGTTGCAGTTCTGAAATATACTGTTCCTGGGTAGATTTCTAGAACCAACAGAAAGGATTATTGACAGGAGGAATCATTAGAAAATAGTTGGATAAGAACTTCTCAAGAAAATAAAGCAATAGGAGTCCACATTTTCGGGGGCCAGAATATCTGAAGCATCTCAAGCTTTGGTCTGTCCCCAAAGAGATTTGCAAACGTCCTTCACAAATTTGAAACTGCTCAGTTTATGTCTCTCCTCTTTGCTCTACTTGATTTGGGTCCTCATATTGTCTTCATGTTTCCCACACAGACAAGCATTTCCTGACTTTCATAAGTTTTCCCCTGTAGCCATTGTCCTCAAATAGCAGTTTGGAGCCCCCTCTTGGAGATGGAGCATATTTGAACACTTGCTGGGAGACAAGTGAAGGCTAGAGCTGGTGAGTAGAGGCCTTTTCATCTGGTTTACATAGCTCAGAGTTCACCACCATCATCAACAGTGATCATTTCAGAGTTCTGTAGCTCTGTTCTGTGTTAACCCTCTCAGACCCCTATGGCCTCTGGGAGACCTGACCCCTACTTTGAGACACGTTGAACTGGAAATAATAACTCCCATATGGGAGAAGAATACTTCAGCCGCAAGAGCTTATCAAGCTTTGTTTTTTCTATGACTACTAAGAAAAGGAGTGTGTATTGGAAGCAATTCTCTCAGCTTATAGCTATTTTGATAGGGGTTCTATATTTAATAAAGGTTAAATCCATTGAAACTGTGAGTCAAAGGCACTTTTCATGGCCAACAATTTCACCTACTTTAGAAGCCTGTCTCTTCCCGCTCTCCCCATGTCTTCTCAAAGAGGGAAATGGGTGACATTGGCTTTGTTTAATAGGCAAATGGCCGTTCTTCCAAAGAATATGAATAAGTATTTTCAGTCTGAACTTGTACATCACTCTTATATGTCTCTCGTTCACACAAAAGAAAGCTCTTTCGGTAATTGCAAGACTTAATTAGCCAGTGTTCACACAAAGGCTTCCTTTGTTCACCTATCAACAGGCTGCTTTCACTGATGGTTCTCTGACTCTCTGAAGACTATTCTTTCCCTAAGTTTTACACAGACTTCTATTTTGAGCTTTAGAGTCCTATGATATAAGTGCTCTGCATTTCAGTCCCCGGTGTCTGTGTCTCTCCCTTGTCCCTATCACAGGTCACTCCTTCCATGGCTAATGGTGATCTGATCACCCTCCTAGCCTGCCAGTCCCTAGCTTTCCATGGGACAGAAACAGATTTTCAGAACAACAGTGATGTTTTGGCAATAATGGTCCATGAAAGAGCAGATTTCTTTCTACTTCCATCTTCCCATCTTTAAGTCAGAGTTATAGCAACAGCAGGGAGGAGGAGAGGGATTAAGGAACATCTAAAAAATGCTAAAAAGATGTTCTGTTGACTACACGGTACAAATTTAAGCTCTATTTCTTCTATGAGCAAAAGCAAAGAAAGCACGTCTTCTATCAGTTCACAGATTTTTTTTTAAAGTTTAGATTCTTTATTAGCTAATTTATGACAATCACATCCTGAGCATTATCCAGTATTACTCTTTGAAATCGCCTCCTTTCTCTCTCCTCTGCTTATGGAAATCCTACTACATTTCATGACACTTTTTACCTTGACATTTAAAAGGCTTCTGTCCTAGAGATTACTGTTTTCCATCCAGGGTAATAAGCTGAAAATTTACATATGTTTTGGAGTCTGACATCTACCGACTTAAATCTATAGTAATTCTTCCACTAATATAGAAAAAAAACATTGGAATCTCAGTTGTTAGTTAAGAGGGAATTCTCACTGCCTAGGATATATTAATTCCTCCAAAAAGGGTACTTTTTATCATGCTTATTCCTATCCTGTGGCAAGTGATACTTGTAGTTTATATTCTTCAAACTGAATATTCTTCAAAAGAATACCCATAGATCCCCATGTAAAATAGAAAGTTTTTGAAATCACTAATTGCTTTCTGTTAAAGCTATTAAACATAAATACTAGTTTACATTACCATGACATTATAATTTTAAAGATAACTCAAGGTCCAGAGAAAGAGGTTTTAAAATCATAAACATTTCATTACAATAAATATGCACCCAGTAATCTTGAGTTACCATCAAGTACTACTACAATTAATCAGGATATTTCCCCCCATTTCAGAGGAAAATCCTTCCAAGGTTTGCTAATGGAACACCAGTTCTGACACTCTCATGGGTTTCAGTTGGAGTTGAATAAAATTAACCACGGCTGTGTTTGTATGTGTATGCTTGGATTTGTGTTTTTCTGCTATAATCCAGATTTTTATATGCTGACATACTCTTCTTTCCAAGATGGGAATTTACAGTAAGCTTTCCTCAGTGAACTGGACAGAGAAATCCCTCTTTCAGGGAACATCTCATGAGATTAGATTCTGTGGTACACATTTTATTTGAAGTCTTAGAGCTTCAAGAACTTGTAGCCATTGAGCAGCAATTTATCAAATATCACAGACAAAACAAAACCAATACTGGCTTTGACTTTTCTAATAAGAGAATTATCCTTACAATTCTCAGATGTTTGCTTAACTTCACTATAGTTTCTTACCAATTCTTTGTCTGCTATACACGCCTGCATTTTTTCCCTACCACAATGCAACAACACAGGGTACATCTCTTGTTTATCATAAATGTGCCAGTATGATCACTTTTCTAAAACAAGGAGCCTTTCTTCAGTTCAGAGAGAAGTCATTTCCTGGATTTGCAATATTTCTGAAGAGTCAGATTTTGTTTATAAGTTAATTTATTTGTACATACAACGGGTCCCTTTTTATAGCCACCCATCTACACTTGATTTCTTCTTTTATGGTTTGGCTTATGATATCAACTGTACTCTATAAAGTTACTTAGAGTACATACTCTTCCAGTTTATTGCAGAATGTACTTATTAAAATAATATTTAAATAAAACATGTGTAATTAAATATTTTTATCATCATGAAAATATAAGTCTTTGGAACAGATAACTCATCCACATCTAAGAGTAAACAAATTGGTAACAGTGTTCTGTATTTAGTTCTAGACATTTTCCTGTCAAGGTTAAACCTGGCTTTTAAACAGACCCATTAGTGATGATTTGCTCTACATGTAAACCTCCTTAAACTCTCAACTTTGCTAATATCCTCTCCAGTAACTTCAATAACAAGCATTATTCATTATCAGCCATAGAGGGGACAACTTGAGTGTGTTGTGGAGAGAGAGGGCACAGCAGTATTCCTGGCCTTAAAAGACCCTCAGTACAATTCGATAGTTAAAGCATGAATCCACTAGAATGTAATTAACAATATAAGGAAGTTTATGATACATGTGAACGGAATAATAACAAGGTGACAACACTGAGTGCTGGGGTGGTCAGGGAAAGATCATGCTATGTTAAATCATATAATAACCTAACTTTAAACATTTCTGAAAAAAATTATAGTGAAGGAAGAAGAAACAATGTGATTACACACTACACATGAATGACTTTCAGGCACTTTAAGAGAAGATTTGAAGCCCACTTTCCTAGTTTACTGTGTTTAGGCAGTCATTTTTTTTTTAAGTTAATGGTTAATCAAATTGTATGAACATTTAACTAGTTTAATTGGATTTAAGAGCTCTTTTCAGCATGTCCTCTTCTATTGAGGATTTACAATACTACAATTAAGTTTAAAATCTCTTTTCCTTTCTATCTTGGAAATGTTTGTAAACATTTTTTTTTTAATCTGAGAGTTTTATCACTCACTTGAAAGTATAAACAAGATTCAAAAGAACCTTCCTTTCAGTTGATTTAGTTGGGTCTTACAAATTGAGCTGACTTGGCATGGTGAAAATATATTCATGTTACATTAAATTCCATTTAAAATAAGACCAACAAAACTACACTTTAACTTCACTAAGCAATTTAGAGAAAATATTGGATTTTAATGCTTTTTTAAAAACTGAAATATTCCTTAAGAACAAAAAGTCTGGCTGTATTTAATTGGAGTTAACAACGAAAAGAAAACTGGATCTTAAGAGCAGAAATGTTACAAGAGACTTTTTTTTTATCAGATTGGCATTATCAGCTGTTTCTTAATTTTGTTCCATGAAAACCAGTGAAATTATTATTTAAAACTGTCTATGTTGAAAGACAAAACTTAAATTTCAAAAACAGTTATTTTACTATGGTTTTTGATGTTCTTGATTTCCTGCTGCTTTTCTCCCTCTCTAGTTCATACTCCATAAAAGAGCATCATTACCTCTATTGATAACTGCAAACATTCTAATTTAGTTCTATTTCCTTAAACTTGAGTGTGCTACAGTCCATTTGGGTGTACCAATTACTTGACCCACCAATGGAGGTAGGGGGCAGTATCTTCATACTCTCCATTTTTACCACCATCAAAATCTACTCTCAAAATAAATCTAAGAATTTAGTAATGACTTATAATGTTCCTTCTACTAGAGGGTACTTAACCTAAATTAATAATATCCAAGTGTAAGTTGTAGAGGACAAAGTTCAGGTTTTGATTGTAGAAACCTATCTACATCTATAAAACCACTCTATGTAGACATTGGACCAATCCAGCAAGACATTCAAAATGAAATTAGATTTTATTAAGATTCATCCTACAACCTAAGTATAAATATGCCTATGAAAGTAACAACCAAATATTAAGTATAGAAATCTTTAAGAAATAAAATATTGAAAATGTCTATGGTGTAACTTTAAGGTACAATTCTAAATGATAACTAGTACCAATGAGGACAAGTTTCCTTAGGTATAAAAAATATTTTAATTGTGCCTAAATTCCTAAGTATTGTTAANTATATGTCTGTATATTTGGGCACAGAAAGGAAAAAAGATTAAAATAATACAGAGTTAATAAACATAGAGCCATTCAATAATATCCAATAAGGTAGGGTGTTGACTACCTATAACTGCATAATAATATTGTATGTACATGTTTACATTTTATTAAACACTTTCATACCTATAATTTCTTGCAGAAATCTTCATTTAAATTAAACAGTGAAAATGTTCTCCTTCCCATTTTACTATAAATTTAGAGCCATTCAGGGCATTTAGAAGAAGACATGAGAGAAGCAGGATCAAGTTGAATGAGATTTAGTCTTAATCACACCACTTTAGCACACTTTTTCAACTTGGGAAAAAATTACAAGTGGTCTAATCCAAACCGTCGCATGATATCTGCACTGTGCTGCACACAATTGGCTATTGATTCTCACAATAGTCTTTCTGTGAAACTTGTGTGGTCCTTCTGAAGAAGCCAAACAGCGAGATAATGACAATAGCGCTTTTTATAAAAATCACATTTTTGATCACGATGTTTGCTGCCTTCAATTTGTGGTTTATGTTTCCCTTTATTAAGAAGAACTGGCTGATGTGAAATCACATACTAGACAGTACTGACTCAGCTCCCCTCTCCTCTCATTTTCCATGGAACCATTGACCACCACACACATTGCTGTCAAATTGTTCTGCTTCTTGTCAGCTGCACACTAGGCAGAAGAACAGGAGGCTGGCCGTGCACTAATTAAGAGGGCAGCCATGTTTAAAACTCTATTCTGAAAAATATAGGTGCCAAATATTAGCTTATATAAGAGCTATTTCAGGAGAAAGAACAGGGATGGAAGAATCAGAGAATACAATTCTTATCATCTTTGGACTAGGATATTGAAAGCAATTTGTTTTCATGATGGCACCCATGTGAGTGACATTCTTCCCTGAAATTTGGAGGGGCTGAACTGTGGGTGCACTTAGAATTGGTGGCTTTAGAAAAAAATTAAATTCTATAAAATTCCTCATGTGGATTTGACTAAATAGCTCTATCTTTTTTCTGAAATGATTACTGACTGATACACGTGCTAAATTTATAGGTAAGTGATAAATTTATAGTATAAACTTGTAGTACATGGGTAGTTTCCATAGCAAATTGATCTTTTAATACCAATTGTTATGCATGAAAAGTGCATTAAACAGAAGTTCTTCTCTATTTGAATAAGTTGGCTTATATTCCATACTGTGTAACTTGAAGTTAAGACATTATACAAAAAGATTGTTTAATTTATTTTTAGTTTTTTTTTTTTAAGTTTATTTGAGAGAGGGAGAGAGAGACAGAGGGAAAGAGAGATAGAGAGAGCATGAGCTGGGGAGGGGCAGAAAGAGAGGTCGAGAGAAAAAGAATCTGAAGCAGGCTCCGTGCTGCCAACACACAGCTAGACTGGAACAGGATCCCACCAACTATGAGATGGTGACCTGAGCCAAAATCAAGAGCCAGATGCTTAATAGACTGAGCCACCCCATGCCCCACAAAAAGCTTGTTTTGAAATATCTTAATTATGATTCCTGTTTTGGGTGAGCACAAGCCCCGCTTCGGGTGAGCCTGTTTCTCTCTCTTTCTCTCTCTCTTCCTTTGCTCACTTGCACCCTCCTTCACAAAAAAAACACCTTATTTATGATTAAAAACTAGTATGAAAGTGAAGATAGATTAAAGGAGTATACAAATAACTAAAAAAGCATAAAAATTATTAATTATATGTATCTATTACAAGTACAAATGAAAGTAGATATAATAGATTATATAAACTTATCAGCCCTATTCTTGATAATACAGTAAATGAGATTAAAGAAAATATGGCAATAATTAATAGTGGAGTAGCTTAAACCACAACCCACTGAGTTATAGTATAGAGAGTGAAACCCAGAGTGCATTAGGAAAACAGTTAGTATAATGATTTTTTTAAAGTTGTTATTGAAAGGCAATTTCACACAAACACAAAATATGAAAAAGTACAGTCTGGGCTGGTTCAAAGGTAGCGAGTTATCTTAATTGATTTTTTAGTCAGTTATAGATTGAAGTTTTTGTTCTACTCTTTCTACTCTTCTCACTACTGCCTTGACTAGCCTTAAAAAAATGTAAAGTGACCTCTAAATGCATGAAGATGTTTATGTAGTTAAAAATTAAATTAAATGGGGCTGCCCAGGTGAGTTGGTTGAGTGTCGGACTTCAGCTCAGGTCTTGGTCTCATGGGTTTGCTGCTGAAGGCGTGGAGCCTGCTTTGGATCCTCCATCACCCTCAATCCTCTCTGCCCCTCCCCTGCTCATGCTCTCTCCCTCTCAAAAATAAACATTTTTAAAAAGTAAATTAAATGTGCAGTTCCGAAGGTTTTGAGATGTTTATTATGTGCACGATTTTATGTTTTCTTAAATTTTAACATATAAACAAATACATTCAAATGTAAACGATAGAAAAGTAGAGAAATATGGGGAAAAAAATCCCATGATGACACCACATAAACTCTATTCATATTTTAATGCTTTCATTGAATACAAATGTAAATGCATATTAATATAAATTTTAATATAAATGTCAAGATACATTCACAGTTTTATAAATATTTCAGTTTTTATATTTTATATTTATAAATATAAGAACAAATACATATTGTTGATATGTAGGTTGTAGAGTCACATTTATAAATAAAAAATCACAAAAGTAAACCTTACACTAACTGGAGCAAAACCAAGAACCAGCTGGAATGCATTTCTTGGCTACAGTTTCATGAAGATGGTCATAGAGGCTCAAGTCTGTGTTTTCTTCTACCATTTGGCTTTACTTCTTTATGCGTGTTGATTTCATTCAGCTGTCAATAATCACTAACTCCATGACGGCGATGGACATGATGAGCATTACATCTTCCCATCCAAGCAACCCAGTGGAAAGAGGACTTCTCTATCCAAAGCCTGTATAACAGAAATAACTCATACAGTTCTTGCTAAATCCCACCCATCACTGTACCTAGCAAACTGGACTAATAAGAATGATCAGTCCTGAGTTGTTATAGTCTGTAACTGTGTGTGTGTGTGTGTGTGTGTGTGTAACATATTTTTGAAGAAATAGAATGAATACAAAATAATAAGATCAGGAAGATAAAAAAGGACTGCACTCCAAAGTAGGTGGTTTCCAATTATTTATTTGTCTTGAGTTACTTTTTTAATTCTAGCTTAATATTTAAAATGTTTAGATTTTAGACATTTCTAAAAAGAGCTAGGTTTTGGATTTTTCTTTTAGTTTATTATTTCTGCTTTCTGTGTTGAAGAACAATGAATATTGAAGGATAATTTTTCTCTCATTTGGAAGCTAAAGGTTAATTAGTAGTAAACTACCTAGATATATTTAGTTTTTAGCCTCTGGTTTTCCTCAATACATTATCTCTCATGCTTTTAAATGTTTGTACATCTAATTTCGAAAGTTTTACTTGACAAAGACATCATTAACTCTGTTGGTATTTTCTGTTAATTTAATTTTTATTGAATAAATTTGTTTCTTTTTCATATGACCTTTTTCAAAACGTATTTGTTTGCTTTCTTTTTTTATTGTAATTTAAAACTATGTCTAGTTTTAAAAATACATATTAGCCTATATATTAAACTAGCTCTCAAATTATAAACAAATTTTCTGTCTATAAATTTTCTGATACAAATTTGAAGTTTATGTTTTTATGTGCCTACAATTGATATCCTTAGATTTTTCTCTTTATTAAATAATGCATTAAATAATTACATATTTTCACTCTCTCTTTGTTTCTTGTTCCTTGTCTCTATGTCCTTCTGTTTTATATATGCTTGGGGATTTTCTATATAGGCAATAATAGACTGTGAATAGAGACATTTTTAGTTCATTCTTTCCAAATGTAATGACTTCTGACTTTCTTACCTTATTACACTGAGTAGGATACTGAGTATGGTATTGAAAAGAAGCAGCAAAAGTGGATATCCTTGTCATGTGCCTGATATTAAAGGAAACTTTTTCACCATTTGCTTTAGGCACTTATCAATTTATAAAAGCACACTTCTATTCCTGGTGTGCTAAAATATTTCATCATTTATGGCTGGGATCTGCCAAATGTTTTTCTGTATCTGATGAGATGATTTTTTTCTTCTTTAGTCTGTTGATGTGATGAATCACACTAATGGAGTATTTGAAGACTAAACTAGATTTGCATTTCTGGAAAGAACTCCACTTGGTCATAGCCTATTATTCTTTTGACATATTGCTAGATTCTATTCATTAGTATTTAATTGGAGTTTTACATCAATAGTAATAAGAAATTGTGTTCTGTAGTTTGTTTTGTTTTGTTCTGTCTTGCTTTGTTTTACAGTGTCTTTGCCTTCTCTTATTATCAGGGTGACACTACCCTCAGTCGGTTAAGTGTACCACTTCAGCTCAGATTATGTTCTCACAGTTCATGGGTTCAAGCCCCGCTTGGGGCTCTGTGCTGACAGCTCAGAGCTTGGAGCCTGCTTCAAATCCTGTTTTCTTCTTTCTCTGCTCCTCCCCCTCTTGTTCTCTGTCTCTCAAAAATAAATATCATTAAAAAATATTTTTAAATAAAAATTTTAAAAAATAAAATAAGTTGGGAAATTTTTCTTCTTCTGTTTCTAGGAATTATTTTTCAGAATTTTATTTCTGTCTTAAATATTTGATAGAATGTACCTGTAAAGACATTTGATCTTAAAATTTTCTTTGGGGAAAGATTTTTTATAAAAAAACCCTTTTTTTCCCTTTTAAGTTTTATTTAAATTCCAGTTAGTTAACATATGGTGTAATAATATTTCAGGTGTAGAATTTAATGGTTCATCACGTACTTACAATGCCCAGTGCTCATCACCACAAATGTCCTCCTTATTTCTCATCACCCATTTAACCCATCCCTCTGCCCATCTCCCCTGCAGTAACCCACAATTTGTTCTCTATAGTCAAGAGTCAGTTTTCTGTTTGCCTCTCTTTTCCCCCCTAAGTTCATCTGTCTGGTTTATTAAATTCCACATATGAATGAAATCATATGGTATTTCTTTTTTCCTGACTGACCTATTTCACTTAGCATAACACTGTCTAGCTACATCCGTGTTGTTGCAAATGGTAAGATTTCATTCTTCTTTATGACTGAGTTACATTCCATTGTGTGTATACATAGATAACACGTCTGTCTATTATTGGTTGATGGACATTTGAGCTCTTTCCATAGTTTGGCTATTGTTGATAATGCCGCTATAAACGTCCGGGTGATTATATCTCTTTGAATCAGTATTTTTGTATCCTTTGGGTAAATATCTAGTAGTGCAGTTGCTGGATCATAGGGTAGATATATTTTTAACTTTTTGAAGAACCTCCATACTATTTTCCAGAGTAGCTGCATCAGTGTGCATTCCCACCAGCAGTGTAGAAGTGTTCCCCTTTCTCCACATCTTCACCAACACTTGTTGTAAAACAAAAACAAAAACAAAAAACACCTGAATTCATAAGAAAGTACAGTGTGTCAATATAGACCCTTACCCCACACATGTATAGCCTCCCTCATCATTAACATCCCCTTGAGGGTGGTACATTTGTTGTAATTAATGAACTTACATTGATACATTGTAATCACCCATTGTTTATATTAGGGTTCACTCTTGGGGCTATATATCGTATGGGCTTGGACAAATGTATAATGACATGTATCCACCATTAAGTATCATATACAGTAGTTTTATTATCCTAAAAATCTTCTAAGTTCTGTCTGTTTATCCTTTAACCTCTCGTGATTCCCTGGTACCCCTCATCTTTTTATAGTCTCCATAGTTTTGCCTTTTTCAGAGTTTCATCTAGTTGGAATAATACAGTATGTAACCTTTCCAAATTGGCTTCTTTCATTTAGTAATATGCACTTAAGATTCCCTCATGTTTTTTCATGGTCTGATAGCTCATTTCTTCTTAGCCCTGAATAATATTTCATAGTGTATTAATCCAGCCAGCTTCTAAAGGACATTTTAGTTACTTGCAAAACAATGGTGATTATGAATAAAGCTGTTATAAACATCCATGTAAAGGTTTTTGTGTGGATTCTATTGATTTATTCTCTAGCTCACAGATTCCTTTCTCAGTCTTGTCCAGTCTACTAATAAGCCCATCAGAGGCTTTTTTTATTTCTGTTATAGTGTTTTTGACTTCTAGTATTTTGTTGTTGTTGTTCTTTCTTAGGGTATCCATCTCTGTCCTTACACTGCCCATCTGTTCCTACATGCTGTCTACTTTATCCATTAATGTCCTTACCATATTAATCATAGTTGCTTTAAATTCCTGGATAATTCCAACATCCCTCCCATGTCTGGTTTTTGCCCTGTAGTATGCTGTATAATTTTTTTTCATGATAGCTGTGTATGATGTCCATGATAAAAGAAACTGCTGTAAATGGGCTTTTAGTCATGTGGTGTTGAGATGTGTGTGTGTTGGTGGCGGGGGAGGGAAATGTTCTATAGTCCCACGATTATGTCTCAGTCTTTTAGTAAGCCTCTGCTTCTGAACTGTTAGCTTCACACGTGTTTCTCAGGATTTTTTTTTTCTTCCCCCTAGTGGAACAGGATGGCTACAATGGGCTGGAGTTAGGTATTTCTCTTCTTCCATATGGAAGGCTAGAACTGACTGTAGTTGGTTATTTCCCTTGTACAAGGTTAGTTAGACTCTGATAATATCTCAGTAGGTTAGGCTCTAACTCATTAGTTTCCCCTGAGAACAGGCCTTGTTAAGAAGAACGGTGGACCCAAGAAGATTTTTCAATTTCCCAATCTGTTTAGCTTTATACTACTTGTTAGGAGATCATTATCCCAACTTCTTACATCAAACTCACATCAAACCAGGAATAAAAGCGTGAAAAGAATTTTAAACTAAAGATTAATTTACAAATAGTTACAGTCATTCAGGTTAATTCTTTTTTTTTTTTTTAATTTTTTTTAATGTTTTATTTATTTCTAGGAGAGAGAGAGAGACAGCATGAGTAGGGGAGGGTCAGAGAGAGAGGGAGTCACAGACTAAAACAGGCTCCAGGCTCTGAGCTGGCAGTCAGCACAGAGCCCGACGCGGGGCTCGAACCCACGAACCGCGAGATCATGACCCAAGCGAAAGTCGGACGCTTAACCGACTAAGCCACCCAGGCCCCCAGGTTAATTCTTAATGAATGAATTTTGGCCATTTTATTTTTGAAGAAGTAGAATTTATTTTCACTTAAGTTGTTGTGTTTAAAGCCATATAATATTTTCTGACAGTTTTAATATTCTTACATATTATACTGTTGCCCCCTCTTTCATTACTGTTGTTAGTAATTTGCTTATTCTCTCCTTTTTTCTTGGTAAGACAGCCTAAATATTTAATAATTTTATTGATCTTTTCAAAGAACCATCTTTCGATTTCATTCATATTTTATTGTTTATTTTAAAATTAATTTATTTCTGCTCTTATGATAATTATCTCACTTCTTCTGCTCATTTCACATCAATTTACTCTCCTTATACTTGTTTCTTAAAATGAGATTATAAATCATTGACTTAAGACAATTCTTCTTTTCTAATATGTGTCATTGCCATAAATTTTCCTTTATGTATTTCTTTAGTGGGAAATCACAATTTTGATAGCGCTTTATTGTCATTCAATACAAACTATTTTCAATTTTTTCTTTATACTTGCTCATTAGCCCATGGAATATATAGGCATGTGCTCTTTTATTTTCAAATATTTGAGAATGTTTCAGATACATGATTATTGATGTCTAATTTAATTCCATTTTAGTTAGTGAACTTATCTGGCTTGATTTAAATTGCTTTAATTTGTAGAGGTTTAGTTTATTTTAGGCCTAGAACATGACTTGCCATAGTGAATGTTTTATATCCAGAACACATGTTATTTTTCAATGCATATAGAACATTCACTATGGTAAGTCACATACTGGACCTCAACGAGGCTGTCATTTTTAGGGTTGAGTCAATTTTAGTTAGAGCTGAGCTGGGTTTGAGTCTTCTTGTTGTTATGATTACTTTCAGTTTACCATTGGCTTCAGAATCTTCTAGAATTTCTCTCCCTTGTGTGCTTGGCCAGAAAGTTTTCCTCAAAGTTTCCTTCACTCTCATCTTTAGGTGTCCTCTTTGTTGCGTGCCTTGTAGCAGATTTGCCTATTTTCCTATCCTTCCTTAAACAATGGACTGCTGTGGCATGGCCCTTGGTGCCTGCTACATTCTGGTGGGGGTCACGGGCTTTTCATTGCTACTGGCCTCAATGTTAAAAGTGGCTTGAGTCCCAATGTGTCAGGGGTTGAAATCTTTCTCACTCAAAGGTGGAGGATAATTTTTCAATGACATTACTGCTTGCCCAGTTTTTGTAAGTCTGTAAAGGGGTTTGTCTTAAAATGTCATTGATCTTGTGGATTTAGAAAACATAATGATTCTATAAATTATAACGAGCTTTCCTTTTCTGCAGGATGGGAGTTACATTATTTGCAGCTTTCCACATCTTAAGCTGAAGCCAGATGTCTATCCTTTTCTTTTAAATTAAAAATAATACTTCTATATATTTCCCTCTGAGTCTATGCTTGACCATATATCATCAATTTTTATGTAAAATATAATTGTAATTATTTTTAAGTTCATGAGTCATTGTACATTTTAAAATTTAATTTCTGTTAATAGCACAAAACCTAGATATCATGTTTTTCTTTTTTTCATTTCTGAGAGCATGAATAAATTCTGCTACTAATTTCTAACTTTATTATATTATAATCAGAAGCTATGATACTTACAATATCTGCTATTTGACTCAGAATTTTACCACGTGTTAGTGCTCTTTTACTAATTAGTGAAAATTTTTATGCCCAAAGGAATTGATTTGCAAATGGCACTGAATAGTTAACTGAAACTCAGTATCAAAAATAGTCCTAAAACTAATTATCACTATTATATTCAAGAGCCTAGTTGAAGAGTGAAGTCACAGTAAGTATTGAGGTTTGGGGGAAGAAAAATACTAATGTTTTATTCTAGAATTACATAGTTCATATACTAATGTGACCTATATTCACAGATGTCTTATGTAAATTGCATACACTGTTGATTATTATTGAAGCAGCTGTTACCTAAAGCCCTTAAGATGCTTCTCCAGCTAAACCAGAGTGTAACTGGACATTTTGAGATCTCAGGTTTATTGCCATGCCTTAAATTTATCTACATTAAAATTTACCACATGAGGGGTTTCTGGGTGGCTCAGTTGGTTAAGGCTCCAACTTCAGCTCAGGTCATGATCTCCTGGTTCATGGGTTTGTGCCCCACGTTGGGTTCTGTGCTGACAGCTCAGAGCCTGGAGCCTGCTTTGGATTCTGTGTCTCCTCTCTCTGCCCCTCTCCTGCTCAAGCTCTGTCTCTCTCTGTCTCTCAAAAATAAATAAATATAAACTAAACAAAAATAAAATTTGCCACATTAAATTTAATCCCTATTTCATCCTGTCAAGGTCTTTTTGGATACTATTCCTGTCCTCCAGAATATCATCAATTCCTTCCAGATTCATGTCATTTTCTATGTGGATAATCATGTTTTTACACAAGTCATTTATAAATGGTGATGTGCTACATATAACCTGATTGAGAAGAAAACCTTATGTTCTACCACTGGAAAAGTCTCTTTAAGTTGACATTGTTCTATAAAAAAAATATGTTTGGATAAGGCCATTTATTTTATTACAAATCTGTCTAACCATTGCCTCACCTCACAGATACATTCTGCTGTCTTTTCCACACATATCACAGAAATTATCTAGTTTAAAGTCATTTTGAAATTCAGATATGTCTCAACTATTTCAGGATTCACTTACTGATTTATTCTGAAATTATGCTGTGTGTCTGTATTTGGAGGAATATACTGCAGGAAACTGACTGTAAGAAATGGCTGAATTCACCACTTCTCCCTAAGGCCCGCACACCTTTTGCCTTGTAACTTTCCTACTTCTTCAGTCAAGAAGCAGACTCTGTCTCCCCATCCATGAATCTGAGTTAACCCTGTGACTTGTTTTGGCCAATAGAGTACGATGGAAATATCAGTAGGACAGATCCACTCCCAAAGTTCAGGACTGAAGCACTTCACTGTTTCATGGAGACACGCACCATCGTGACAACACATCCGGCAGGACTATTTGGAAGATGAGGACCACATGGAGGATAACAGAGTGGCTCAGCAGAGACCAGCTGGCTGAACACAGACAGGTGATTCATCCCAAAGAAAATCAGAGTCTGGACCCCATTTTCCACACCCCAGACTCATGAAAAATATTAAATATTACCGAAAGCAATCTATAGATTCAATGCAATCCCTATCAAATATCCAACTGCATTTTTCATAGAAATATTAAAGAAATCCTAAAATTCATATTGAACCACAAAGACCCCAAAGAGGTAAAGCAATCTTAAGCAAAAAGAACACCCTTGGAGGCATCACACTATCTGCTTTCAAAATACACTACACAGCTATAGGAATCAAAATAGCAATGGTGCTGGCACAAAAACAGGCATATAAACCAATGGAACAAAATAGAGAGCCCAGAAATAAACCCATGCATTTAGAGTCAATTAATCTTTGACAAAGGTGCCAAGTATATACAATGGGAAAAGACAATTTCCTAGAGAAATGGTGGTGAGAAAACTTGATATCCATACACAAAGGAATGAAATTAGACTTTTTTCACATCTTATACAAAAATCAACTCAAAATGGATCAAAGCTGTAAGCATAAGACCTGAAACTGTAAAACTACTGGAATAAAACATGGGGAAAATCTTCTTGACATTGGTCTAGGCAATAAATTTTTGGATATTAATCCCCAAAGTACAGACAACAAAAGCAAAAATAAACAAGTGGCACTGCATCAAACTAAAAAGCTTCTGCCCAGCAAAGGAAACAATCAACAGAATGAAGAGACAATCTACAAAATGGGAGAAAATGCTTGCAAACAATACATTTGATAGGGGGTTAATATCCAGAATATATAAGAAACTCAAACATAATAGCAAGAAAATAAATAACTCATTAAACAATAGGTACAAATAGGTACATGAAAAATTGCTCAACGTGACTAATCATCAGGGAAATGCAAATAAAAAGCATAATAAGATACTACATCACACTGTTAGAATGGCTATTGTCAAAAAGATAAAAGATAAATGTTGGCAAAGATGTGGAAAAAGAGAGTACTATACACCATTGGTGGGAATGTAAATTCGTATAGCCATGGTGGAAAAGAGTGTGAAGTTTCCTCAAAAAATTAGAAACAGAGCTACTGTATGATTCAGCAATTCCATTTCCTGTTATATACCTGAAAGAAATGAAATTGGCATCTCAAAGGATATCTGGACTCCTTTGTCCCTTGCAACATTATTCACAATAATTAAGATATGTAATCAACCTAAGTGTCCATCAATGGATGAATGAATTAAAAATTATCATATATATGTATATAATATATGTATATGTGATATGTATATATTACATACATATATTATACATATAAAATATTGTACAGTCTTTAAAAAGAAAGAAAACCTGTCATAGGTGAACTAGAGGACATCATGCTAAATGAAATAAGCTAGAAAAGGAAAGGCAAATACTGCATTATCTTACTTATATGTGAAATCTAAAAAAGTCATATTCATAGAAGCACAGAATAGATGGTGATTGCTTTAGGCTGAAGGATGGTGTCAACAGGGAGATGTTGGTTAAAGGATATAACGGTTAAGTTATGCAGAATGAGTAAGTTCTGGAGCTCTAATACACAGAATAGTGTCTATAGTTAATCTTATTATGTTGTGGCTTCAAATTTGCTAAAAGAGTAGATCTTAAATATTCTCACCACACCCATAAATGAAAGATGTGAAGTCATGGATATGTTCATTGGGTTCATGTGTTAATCATTTCTCAATGCATATGTATATCAAAACATCACACACACACACACACACACACACTCAAATCACAATGTACAACATAAATACACAATTTTATTTGTTTATTATTCCTCAACAAAACTAGAAAAATATAAAAGTTTGTTGTATTAAGCCACATATGGGGCCTTATTTGCTCATTAATGTACTAATTGTCTAGATTGTCTAGTTGCTGCCTTAAAAAGAATATAAACCTTGGCTCTAAGATGATAGTGCAGATAGAGAAGAGATCAGTTGCCCTGGGAAATAAGGGGACAGAACACAGTTTCATAAATAACACAGGCGTCATCCTTTCTTGTGCACCTGAGAAATTGGGGCCAGAGGACTGGCAGAATTGGGTAATTCTATGTAGATAACAGTGTGCCACACTGATAGAGGTGTCAATCAGCCTATATCTCTTTGGCATGAAGCCAATCCATTAAGCGAGAAAAAATAATAGAAGTGTGAGTATTTCCCAGAAATTATTCTGGAAAAAATTCAGAGTATTCCAGATGACTGAATACTTATGTGTTTGGGCATGGAGCTATCACTTCTATTACACTTCATGTAATAATTAATTTATTAAAAGCTACTAAGGTATCTTCTCCAAGCATTTCAATACTACTTTCCCAATTAGCAAATAAAAAGTCCCAGAGGAAATAAATCACATTCTTAGATATTTAAGATTGACTATAATCAGTATAATCCTAAATATGTTTATAAAATAATGGCTTTCTGTCACCTGCCCTATAGTACTTCAAATAATATTTAAAAATTAAATAAAGCATTGACAATTACCCAAAGAGTTAAAACTTCTTGTTATATCTATGCAACTTTATAAAATAGTGTCCAGAAACTAACAAAGCTGGATCTAATAATTTATCCCACATGCCCTCGAGGTAATTCTGATAATGTTTCATATTTGAAAATCACTGGTTTATGGTAAATTTTGTCACCAGTAACACATGGGTGTTTTTTCTTTCTTTCTGTTCACACCCAAACTCTACCATATATTTTTGGTTTATTGGAAAATTGAGCAGAAAGCTTAGAAAGTTCCCACATATCTTCTTAACCCTCCATGATTAGTCTTTTGAAAGTGACAAAATGTTTGCTATGGTAGCTTTTGCGTCTGAAACAAATGCATAATAAACGTCACCTATAGTATCATCAGTATTAGATATTTCTAGTATATTTTTCCTTGTTTTTTTGCCTTGTTTATTTCATCAAAAACTATGGGTGGAGTTCAATAGACAGTTTCTCCTATTTTTTTTTTCACCTAGAAGGGGAAATTATCTGAATATATGTTTGGCAAGCATTTGCCCACAATCTTCCTGTTTCTATTTATTTGAGTGTATAAGTATGTGGTCTAGTGGAAAGAAAATTTTCTTAGGACACATTTTTACTTTTGATACCTAATACTTGCATTACCTGATATAAAAAAGGGAGCATTATTGGACAGATTTAATTGAGACGTACGTAATATCTTGTAGGCTGTATTCTACTTTCTTCACTGTGGCTACTTTTGAAAATGTCTGATAAGAGTCAGCTATGTGCTACTTTAAGATGTGACAGGAACTGTGTAAAATGATGACTAAAAAATTACCTTCTGATCGAGGTTTCCTTGCGTACCAAACAGAGTCCAAGTAAGTCATTCAAAGTTACTGCTAAACTGCAAATCGAAGCTGCATAGTAAATAGGAATGGAAATCTCGTAGGTCAGTGTAACTGGAGAGTAGGAAATGTATACGCTCTTTGAAGGAGATTTCTCATTTCGAAATGTGATTGCAAAATGTTTCCTTCATTTTCATGTAAGTTTGATTTTAAGTACTTTCAAATTTTGTACACCGCACAAATCAACTTAGGAAATGGATACCCAAAATCTTATACCTCTATATTCTAAAAATATGTCTGCCTTTGTGCCAATACAAGCAAAAGGACTTAGCTGAAGCTGCAATTTCAAATTATTACTAAATTCAAATCTCTTTCTGCAGATGTGCTTATATAGAAGAATATTATTATATAAAAATATGTAATAGATAAAATATGATATCCATCCAGGAAGATATTTGAAGTCATAATAACAAGTATATATTCATATTTTATTTACATATACACACATTTATACATATGTTACACATTATATATACATATATCCACACTGTATATATTTATTTTTGTAAAATTTTTAATTAACATTGATTTTTACTACTTTTTAAATGTTTATTATTTTGAGAGACAGAGAGAGAGAGAATGTGTGGTGCACAAACGGGGGAGGGGCAGAGAGTAAGAGAGGCAGAGAGAGAATCCCAAGTAGGCTCCACCTCCAGCACAGAGTCCGACATGAGCTGACATCAAGAGTTTAGACTCATAACCGACTAGGCAACTCAGGCGCCCCTTTTTATTACTTCTTTAAAAATTTTAGGTCATAGTTGCCTTAATTACGTTCGTGAAATTCTTTGACCGCATTTTAACGGCGCATATAACGTAGAGTATTTAGCTATTCTGTATAAGAACAGCAGACTTAAAATATAACTTTTTAACTATATCCATTCCTATTTCCTGCAAATGCTATATATCCTTTTACATCTTTATTCTCTTCAGTAGCTGAGGTATAAGATTATTTTAAACTTTTTGACGCGTGAGTTTCTGCCATCGATTTTCTGTTGGCACTAATCTTCATATCTGCCCTTTACTACTCGTCTTTCTAGCACAAGATGCTAGAACTGGAAAAATTTTCTCTCCCAGCCTCCCTCGCCAGCTGGTTTCCATTTAGGTTCTGCCTGGAGGATGAACTGGCAAGATGAAGATGAAAAGTAGTTTGTTTCTGGCTCTAGCCGTGGCTGCCAGGAGACTGCTACAGGCTACGCGGGGTTCTAGAACATTGGTGGTCCGGGCAGCGGCAGCGCGGCCTCTACCCACGCAAACCTGCCGAGGCGCCTTCTGTGGTGTGAATGGCACTCACCCAGCAGCACGAGCCGTGGCAGAAGCTGGTGCCAGCTCCTGTGTTTTGGCAGTTATGGACCTCATAGCTGCTTTAGTATAAACTCATTTCTCACATGTGCTCCTCCAGCCCTTCCAATACCTTTAAAACCAGCTCTTTCGGAGCTCTTTTCTCTGCTTGAAATATCTACAACAGTTTCTCTTCTCTGGATTGAAAAATGAGCTAAACATGAGAAAAACCTGGCTTATTCACTGGGACAATTAGTAGACAAGACTAGTGCACGTATATAGACCTCACACCATGTCCCAGGTGACTTGACACAGAGAATAGCCTGTTAGTTTTGATGATATAATTTAGAGAAAGTCTCAGTAGTGAAGAGAATCAACTAAGATTTCCTAGAACCTCATTTGGCCTTCATAGATAACTAGGGAGACTGCAATATTGGGAATAAAATTTTAAAAAGAGCCTTTTATTTCAAAATAACTGTCTTCAAATGTGTGTCCATGAATGTGTGTGTGTATGTGTGTGTGTATGTGTGTTTTATATCTACTCTGAGTCACTTATTAACAGGTTATCTTGTTTACTGTATTAAATATGCATCGATACTTAAACTGTAGACTTAGAGCCAGGATATTTTGGCTTAAGCCTGGGCATTTCTTCTGACCCACTATAGGCATGTCTGTGACTCTAGAAATCGCAGCAAAGAAAGTTGTTCCTGAATAAAACAGTGACTGTGTTCACAGCCTCTGTGAACATATTGGCTATTTTTCTCTGTATGTGAAGCTGTGAAATCAAGAAATGGCTGGGGAGGAGGGTGAGAGATTTAAGAAACATACAGTGGGATAAGGCAGAAAATGGAATCAAGAGTCATGAGTTGGCAGTTGTTACATGTTCACATTATTGCTGCACTGGTTTAGAGACACTGCCCCTTGCTTCTCCTCACTGTGCCGTGACTGTCATACATGCTGATGAATTTGTGCAACAGAACAAGAAATACAGAAATGTTTTTTTTAGAAATTTTATTGCATAACAGAATCCACTGGAAAGCTTATTAATACATGAGTTCAGGTATACCACGCTCAGATTTTTCTTCATTGGATCAGTAGATCACCCAAGTTTCTAATTTTCTCAAATGTTCCAGAATGTTCTGATGATGTATGGGTCTGCCCTAAAGCAGCATTTTGCACAATTGTTTCTGGTTCTATTTAATTGAAATTTCCTTTTCACTTGTTTAAATCCCCAATTTCTGAGCCCAATCCCAGATCATTGAATCAGAGTCTCTGATTCCAGGGTGTGGAATTCAGCAATTAACTGAAGGGCTTCTTATTCATGCTTAATTTTGGCACCCAGGCCTAGTGGACAAGGTTGGTTCAAGGGCAAGTTCTGCACCTGCTCGCTCTCTCCCTGACACACTCTCAAACACTTTGCATCTAATTTCACTGCATTCCTAAAATAAATTCTGTCTCTGTTTTAAATTAAAATTAGAGACAATAAAGTTTAAGATGCAAATACCTGGCAAAGTTCACTAACAAGTAAATCATGATAATTTTTCTAAGCTCTACTGAGTTGAATCCTGGATTCTTCTAGGCTTTCTTGGTAGCCACTTCTAAGCTTGGTGTTTTTCTCCCATTCTCCATGGGGTGCTTTTCAATTTTCATTTTTTTAAATTAATTTATTTATTTTGGGGGGAGAGAATGTCCCTGTGGGGGAGGGGCAGAGAGAGAGAGGGAGAGGGAGAATCCCAAGCAGGTTCTGTGCTGTCAGCACAAAACCCGATGCAGGGCTCGATTCCAAGAACTGTAAGATCATGACCTAAGCTGAAACCAAGAGTCAGATGCTTAACCAACTTACCACCCAGATGCCCCACAATATTGATTTTACTTGACAGCATTTGTCACTTTTGGGTTTTGAACTTGCACAGTTTCCTCCACTTAGAATAACTGCACTGAGTCACTTACCTGGTCCACACCTACTTATCCTGCTGAGTTCTTCTTCAACATCACCATCTCTGGGAAATATGCTCTGGTCTCTCATGTGCAGATTATTCACTGCTCTTTATATCACACCCAGGACCCTTCCTGTCATATATACCACACATTATTCTACGTGTCCACTTACTTGTCTTAGACTCCCCTTAGATCAGAGTTGTCAAACTTCTTCTGTAAAACACCAGATAGTAATTATTGCAGGTTTGTGAATCATGAAGTCTCTGTCACAGTTACTCAATTCTGCAGTTGCAGTGTGAAAGCAGCAATAGAGAATAAAAATGACTGTTTCAATAAAATTTTATTTACCAAAACAGTGGGGAGATTTGCCCCATGGATTTGAGTTTGCTGACCCTTGCACCAGACTGTTAGCTAAACATGTCCATTCTCATTCATCACTGTAGGCTTAAACAAAGCAGCCCCTGGTCAGTGGTAAACATATCATACAGATTGGTTGAATTTAATCTGTATTGGGTATGGAATTTGGTTCAGCTGAGAGTAAGCAAACAAGGAAACAATAAGTAATCAGTGGTTTAAATAAGATAGACGCTTATTGCTCTCTCACTTACAAGTGTTCTAGTGGTAGGCAATCAAAGCTCGTATGGCAACTTCGCTGTTCTCACTCAGTGCTTTGAGTCCCTGGTCCCCATTTTTGTGTATGCTCCACCATCTTCAACACGTGACTTCCATCCTCCAAGGGCCTTCATTTGCACATGCATGAGGAAGAGAGGAAGTTCATTTAAGGAGACCTCCTGGAAGTCTGATACATGAAATTGTCCAGAGACTTGGTCACATTTAGCTACGAAAGAGAATGGGAAGCACAGTTGTTTAGCAAGGAGCACTACGATCCGCTAAAAATTCGAGTCCAATTGCAAAGGTACAAAGGGAAAATGGATGTGGGCATTTAACATGCATGTTAATGACTGTTACTGGGGTCGCTTAGTATTTTGTTCCAATGCTATATCTGTATGTCAGAAAACAAAGCCCAAGTATCATTTCCCTGGAATGAATGAAATGTGGCAGTGGAGAAAAGCAAATGCCCTCCATAACATCCCTCCCCATCTTATGATATATTAGTTCATAAACATAGAAAAATAACTGAAGCACGTTTCAAAACTTTGATTTTTGAGTGACACCAGAAGTTCACAAATGAGTGGCCCTTCTGAAAATTTCATTTCATGATTAATGTGCTTACATTTACTCTAATCTCTGATTTGACACTTCAGAAAGACAAATAATGTTTGTGTTCAGCCAGCTCCACCTACAATTTCTACAACTGTTTTTGTGCATGAAAGGCAGCCTGAAACATGCATAATTACAAATGTTTACATCTGTTTCCAATCTCTAGGCCAGAGCACAGAATTACTCTTGTACTGAGGCTTACACAGTGGTCCCATTTGTTTATTTATGTTTTGGTTCTTGAATTATATGTAAACATGCACAATGACAACGATGTTACAGTATCAGACATCTGTCAGATGATGAGGTTAGTACACAGGAAGAGATTTGGCCTTTATGAAGAATAGATATTTGATCTTCACCAGAAAAGTTCTGGGGTTTCTAAAAAATAGAAACCTTAAAAATAGAAACTTTTAAACCTAATCGGTTTGTTTAATGAGTTCCTTTTCTTTTCCTGTACAGTTTTGTGTTTTTTCCCTTTATTATTGCATTTGGGAAAACAGGACTATTTTCTTTCCTCTCTTTTTCTCTGTCTACCTATCAACCTACCTTCCTATGTATCTACGTGTGTACATTTGGAATTTACTTAATAATCATGAATCCTCTTTACTTATGACATTATTTCAATACTCAAATTTGATATATTGTAATCTTTTTATTTGAAAAGAGAAATATTTAAGCATTTTGTTTCTTAGATCACCATTTTACCATAATGACCTTGCTTATCATTAGAAGCTATGACCTTGGAATGTTGGTCTTATTTATTATTTCACTAATGGTTCTTTGATATTAGTGTATCACAAAGAAAATAACTATTTTGCAATCTTTATCATTGGATTTATTTTTATTCTTCTTCTATTCTCTAACATTTGGTCCTCTAGCTTTAGTATAGAATGATTGCACGCAGATGATCACACACAAATCTTGTAAAAATACAGACTCCTGGTCTGTGTGCTAAGAAATCTAAATTTTTATTTTATTCTATTTTAAAAAATTTTTTTAATGTTTATTTATTTTTGTTTTTTTTAATATTTTTTAAATTTATTTATTATTTTTGAAGGAGAGAGAGACAGAGTGTGAGCGGGAAAGGGAGCAGAGAGAGGGAGACCCAGAATCTGAAGTAGGCTCCAGACTCTAAGCTGTCAGCACGGAGTCTGATGCAAGGCTTGAACCCCCGAGCTATGGGATCATGAGCTGAGCCAAAGTTGGACACTTAACTGACTGAGCCTCCCAGAGGCCCCAGAAATCTGAATTTTTAAATATTTAAATAACAGTGGTCTGTAGTCCATGCTGTTAGGATACTGGGTCAAAGATGCTAAGTACATTTGCCTAGCTGTTCATATCATTTTCTTCACGTAATGCATGATGTGCGTGTGTGTGTGTGTGTGTGTGTGTGTGTGTGTGTGTGTGTTTTAGTGGTTTGGGGGATGTTTTTTCCCTTCTTTCTACATTAACATCTTTAATTTCTTGGGCTGCTGCTCTGACATCTCCTCCCCATTAGAAAATCCTGGACTAACCAATTTATATGAGGCACTTTCAGTACTAAAGTTCTTTCAGCAAAACTGCACTGTGTATCAGTATTTTTGAAGCAGTTTGTTATAAAAATTAGCTTAAAATCTTTCTCAATCATAAACTGCTTTAGTTGTTTTTCTTCTTTCAAATTGCATGGATTTGTTTAAGTATTAAAACTTGAACAGTAGGCTTCTTCGAGGGATTAGTTGTTTAGGCGTTATAGAATTACCAGCAGTTGGAGAATGTTAGGGACTACTCCTGAACATGCAATTGAAGCTGGATAAATGTTAGCAGATGGATCCACCTGGTAGTATATTTTTATTAGCATAAGCAATGGCAAAGGATTACAGGAATTGGCCCTTGTTGCCTTTAACAATCTATTCAGACAAATGGTACAGTATACAGTAATGAAATTTTTCAGTGTGTAGGCAAATAATGGTAAACTAAGCTACCATTGTCTTCTGAGGTATCAGGGCACAAGAGTAGGCTATGTTCCAATTCTTGTAGGAAATGAAATATCTAGAACCGAGCTCATACTAGGAGTATTAGGCCAACAACTTGGAATAAAGACAAAGCAATAATTTTCCTTAATTGACCTAGAAGAACATACACTGAAACTTTTTAACTCACTTGTTGGAACATTGTTAGAATTGGACTATCAAATATGGCTTCCAGATGTCTTCAACAATGATAGCAGGCATATTAAATTCAAAAAATTGCTATGGCCTTGCATGTGTGTGTGTAATCAATTTTAGATAATTATTGATGACTGGTCATTAGTTAGCATGATATTTGATAGTATATTCCGTACATCTATTTTAAGAAAATTTTTATTCAAAGTAAGGTAGATTTTTAAAATACATAAAGTTTGGTTCTTACTAATTTCTTGTTAATCTATATCATTTGTCAGTCCACACATTCCCCCCTTTTATATTTTTCAATATATGCATGAAAAAGGAATGAAGACAAAGTAATTGCCCACTTTTAATAAATTTGAGGGAAAATTCTATTTATGAAGGGATGTTATTCATTCAAGGTAAATGACATGCTGCCTGAATTAATATCTTCATCATAAAGTAAGTACAAGTGGAACTACTTTTCCAGAAGGCCAAAGTCCAGAATTGAATTACCTCTTACAGAAAGAAGTGCCACAATCAGCCAAATCAAAGTGCTCAGAATGATTTTGCAGTATTCTAAAGGAAATCACTTCTGTAGACATGATAAAAGCATACTCTATCCCTCAAAGGTAAGCATAAATGCTGCAAAACCTATAAAACCAGATGCCAGTGACATGAGAACACACCATTCAGAAGAAGAGAAACTGTCAGGCAAGATGTGTTCTATCAGGTTTCCTCCACTGTGGAAACATAAAACTTAAAAAAAAAAAAGTTTACATTATCTTCTTCAAAGGAAACCACTTCATTTTTTACCATTACCCACTCTTTCATGCTCATCCTTCACAATTAATTATTTGCCTGAGCATTTTTCCTCTTCATTAAACCTTTCTTCTTTAGAGACAAAAGTGAACCTTTCCAGAGTTAAACCTATTTTCCGTGCATCTTGTTTGTTATCTTCAAGGTGCCATCAAATAACCCTTCTTGAAGTATTAAAAATTTGAGAACTGGTTTATGCTTAGTTCTTATTTCTTCATAGTCATTATTTGATTTATCACCTGTGTGTTGTCTTCAACAGTTCACCAAAACTTCTAAAAACATCAGTGTCACCCAATTTCTAAGTTCAGTAATCTTCTGTGAGTCCTTACTCCCCTTGATTTTTGTGTCATCCACATATGGACACCACCCCATTACAGATTTATTCTCTTTGGCTTCATGAATAGGTAGTCCCTCACTAGTTCTCTCTCTGTATCTGACTTCTCAGGTTTATGCTCCTTTCCTAACTCTTCAAATGCACTTCATCTCTATCTTCCCTGGTTCTCCTTTTGAGAGTCATGGTGGCAACTAACACCTCTTTGGGGCTGAACCACCATCTGTATATACAGTCCAAATCTCAGGAAGCCATAGTCTCATATTTTCATCTGTATTCTAGACATATTCCTTCAGAGTCTATGTAAGAGAGTAAATTCAAGATATTCAAAATTGACTTTGTATACCTTTTATAAATTTACCACATACATTACCATATTAAAAGCTCAAAAAAATCATACACACACGTAAATCTTCACTTAAGTTCTCCCAATTATGTATGAAGTTAGATTGTTTTTTTTTCCTATCCAATGTTTGTGATTTTTTTTTTTCTGAGAGAGAAAGAGAGAGACAGTGTGAGCAGGGGAGGGTCAGAGAGAGAGGGAGACACAGAATCCGAAGCAGGCTCCAGGCTCTGAGCTAGCTGTCAGCACAGAGCCCAACGTGGGGCTTAAATCCACGAACTGTGAGATCGTGAGCTGAGCTGAAGTCGGATGCTTAACCGACTAAGCCACCCAAGCATCCCTTTTTTTCCATCCAAAAACCACATTTTATTAGCCTTAGAGTCTTATCGGTTCCTCTGTTGAAATTCAACTTTAACAATTTTCTGTGTTTATAATACCATCATCTATTACTATCATCTTTCATATGTATATGTATATATATATATATGTCTTATTTCCCTTATCAAATTGAAAGTTCATGAAGGAGAATTCAATTTCTATTTCTTCTGAATTTCTTAGCCCAAAGCCAGACACACTTAGTATTTGCCATTATTTAAGTAGAAAATAAATTCTTCTGTTAACATAAATTGTATACTTAGAATTTACATTTGGAATAAAAAACATAAATCACCTCCTTCTCCTTTACCCTGAAACTTAAAACTAGACAAAGTCTTCATCACTATCCTGATTTCTAATCACACTAGCTACAATCATCTCCTAACCCCTCTACATCAAACCAGAATATTGGCTTCATTTCTGACTGGGTCAGTTCAGCACCATGAAAGAGTGTGGAGGCACCACACGTGTGCCTATATTCAGACAATTAGAGACAAACATTTCATTTTTATTGTGGGTTTAGAGTGTTCTGTTGCAATAAATCTGTATTTCCAACCATTAGAGAGAAAGTAAATAGAGACACTTTAAAACCCCAATGGGTGTATTGCAATGGAGACATGGTTTAGAGACCCCAGGCTCTACTGATCTTGAACTTCTTAATTTGTTCTCCCTGTACTATTCTGAAGGGCTTCAATCAGCAATGAGTTCTAATTGTTCTACTGAAGACCTTCTGGGTGTTACCTGAAACCAAGTGACAAATTGGAGAAATGTTCTCGTGGCATAAATGCAAAAAGAAAAGAATCATGTTAGAAATTAGGAGTGTGCCGGAGCACCTGGGTGGCTCAGTTGGTTAAGCGTCTGACTTCAGCTCATGATCTCACGGCCCGTGGGTTCGGCCCCATGTCGGGCTCTGTACTGACAGCTAGCTCAGAGCCTGGAGCCTGCTTCGGAATCTGTGTCTCCCTCTCTCTCTGCTCCCCTGCTCACGCTGTCTCACTCTCTCTCTCTCAGAAATAAAACAAACATTAAAAAAATTTTAAAAAAAGAAATTAGGGGTGTGCCCATGAGGAGATCCCTATCTGAATATTTGTCTTGTTATGTACTTTCCTCTCCCCAGAATGAAAAATGTAATGCAATTGGCATGAACATTTTACTTTAAACTACTTTATTTTTCTTTATACACAACTTTCACTTATTTCTTACATTAATTTCAATCTAAAGAGTAGCAACTACATTATGCTCCTCAAAAATGTACTTGATTCACATTTCTGGAATCTAAATTCTCGTCTGTGAAGAATCCAGAGCAAAGTCTGCAGTCCTAACTATCATAAGAATATCAATTAGATTAACCACAGTATCAGACAAACATTATTAGCTCTGTCTGGATATGTGGATACTGTACTGAACTATTTTTTACTTTGGGAACATGAATAACCTTTAATTGATTTGGCCAGTCATTGGCACACCTTGGCCTTTGATAGCTGTCACTGTGATAAAACTTGAGAAATTTTACTTAACCTATAGCCAAACTTTTCTTTTTTTTTTTTTTTTTAATTTCCTGAGTGTGGTTCTATCTTCTCTGGAAAATATCCCCAATTTCTTACAAATCATCCTTTTAATCATGGGTTTTCATTATGAAAATCAGAGATTTTCATAGTTTTTTCCCCAAGTTTGTAACCCATTTCAAGGACCTGGTGCCCTGGGGATAAACTGATGGCCTGGGGACGTGGAAAACAGTACCATCGTGTCTTTCTTCTCCAGGAGGAGTTTCTCTATTTTTACATGATGAGATTTGAAATGTAGCTTTTGAAAGCCATTCATACCTCTCTTTAGTCATCTAAATACTGCAGAAAATGTCTTATGTTCAGCTATTTACTGACCTTGCTCTATGTTCCAGGGTTTTATAAGAGTCTAATAAAAACGTAAAGGCTTATACTCATCCCAGTATAATGATATTTGCAAATCAATGTTGACTCTTGAAAGTCCATATTATGTTCATCAGATTGCTGAGAATCTTGTCCATTGTTTCACAATTGCTTGATTCCGTTTTTAAAAATTATAATTTGTTTGGTGTTCATATGTGCCATATGAATTCTCAGCCACAGCCTCAGGAGAATCTAATCAGGTTTGAATGTCTCCAAATACAACCAGTATAAACTGTTCCATGACACTAGGTTAAAAAACAAAACAAAAAACCTGACTCAAGGTAAGGAGAGAGCTTTAAAATCAGAGTAAATATTCCGAAGGCCCCACTTCCCGACTAAAAGAACACAAAATGCCTATTATTTGAAGGAATCCTCTTCACTTAATATCTCCGAGAAAAGAAGAGTCCTAGGGACTCAGGGGTGCTCCCTGGACCAGAAAGCCCACACTGCTGTGGCCTCTTGCCCTTGGACTCAGGCAGAAGAAGATAGCCTGGATTTAGCAGGGCTCGGGATTTCAAGGTGGGGGTCTGCCTATTGGCAAAGGCATCTATGGCCCAAGGCAGAGTTAGAGTGAAGGGATAGAGCACATGGTATTGGGAATATATATTGGGATTTAGGGAAGCAATATCCAATAAGAGTAGCAAATGTCTATGCCTGTAAGTGTAGAAAAGAAATCGAGTCCTGGGGTCTTGCTACAGGCATTTCTGTAATAGAATCAGCAAAATATAATCTAAAAAGGCTAAAACTAATAGCAGAAAAAAATATTACCTTGAAAGATATCACCCTTCACCAAGACTGCCGCTGAAAGTCCTGGAAAATTTTCTCCTCGAAACTAGCTAACAGATTGACCTCAATATCTGTACTGTCAAAATCTTATCTATGATGCTTCAAACAAAGAACAAAAATCAAAACAAAAACAAAAGCAAAAACAAACAAAACAACAAGTAACAAATATTTACCCTCAGGTAAGCAAACATTTGAAAATAGTGAGTTGCATTGCTCAAGGACACAATCTCCCCTGAGAAACTCTGTTTCACATTCTCTTTCAGGCTGATACAAACTCTCCAGCGAAGATTTTTAACTCTTGCTCATTAGGATCCTGTCTAGTAGCTGTCGCGGTCTAGGGTCTCGTAGCGTCGTCCGTAGCAACATCCTCCATCTTCACGAAACCTCAGAGGTGAATCCCCTACATTCGGCCTTCCGCACTTCTACCGGAACTCTAGGTCTCAAGTAGGTGTGTATCTTTGCATCAGGTGTCTTCAGGCTGCATGTGAAGAGTGCAGCTCCGGGCCAAAATCTTCCTTGTGATCTTTTGTGCCTGACCATAGGCAATTACAAGGTTTTGCCTGGCAGGCCTCAGGGTGGGGGGCGCCGCGCTCCCGGTGAGGTCTGGCGCATGATCGGTGGACTGCAGCTTTAGGAAGGCAGTTGCAGTCAGGGACTCAGGCTCACATGCATACTGTGCACTTCTACTCCCGGTGCCTCCCTTCAGAGGCCTCTTTATTGGAGGGACCAGACTAAGAAGACACTTTCCTCTACTCAGAACTTCTCTCTACTACTAGCACCTCATCTCCTCCCTCTCCCCCTCCCCATCCCCTCCCCCCTCACTCTGTTGGTTCACAAAATGACAGAGGCCTTTTGTCCAGAGATATCAGCAGTGAGAAGATTCTGTCTGTGCTGATGCACTTGACCCATGCTTGGTGCCCATTCTATGGGGAGAAAATGGAGCATTACAGAGCTGGTATACATATTTGCCTATTACTAACTCTATTGTAGCAAATTAATAAAGTCTTGGTTATTACTTTCGTCTTGGCTTGTTGTCCTAATTAACCCCTTAGCCACCTGGCAGCTTGAGAGTAGTGTGAAGCACAAGGTCTCTTCCCCAGAGACTGCTGCGGCTTAACGAGATAGATGGGGAAAATGTGTTAGGAGGGAAAGTTCCACCTCTTTATTCAGCTAGCAATTAGTGTATGCAATCTAGTTTTTATCTATACTGAAATTGGCCAACTGCCCAAAATATAATTATTTCAGAACGTGAGACTTAAAAAGGTAAGAATAGCAGATGTCTATAAAAACACAACTTGTATATTCCTTTGATAGATATTCTACTCTCTTGAGAATTATCAGGACACTCTCACTGAGGGCCTCTGATGAAGTGAAGCCAGTGCTTCATATTGTGGGTGATAGGGTACAAATAGTTGGAGGGAGAGAGTGCACATAATATCCGCCAATTAATATGAGAAAGCTGCAGCAAGTTTCCCCTCAGTGCTGTCGCTGACACCTTGAAGCTCAGGCTGGCTGATGGAATGCAGAGGAGAGTGGTAAGATGACAGAAAACATACACACTGCCCCTCATTTCTGCCTCGGGGATTCTGAAACCCTTGCCATTTCTTAGGTGAGCAGAGTGTCTTTTGCTCTGGTGAGATGACTCTGGATGGCTCCTGGATGGTGGCTGGTCATGGGAATGAGCAAGCTATGTTTAGACACTAGAATTCCAAGCTCTAGCCCCCCATTCCTTGAGAAGAGAGAAGGGCTGTAAATGGAGTTAATGATCCATCGTGCCTCTGTGATGAAGCCTCCATAAAACTCCCAGTAGTATAGGTTCGGAGAGCTTTGAGGTGGGTGGACACATCCATCCAAGAGGAAGTCACACCCCAACTCCATGGGGACAGAAGCTTCTGTGTCTCAGGACCTTCCCAGACCTATGTTATCTCTTCATCTGGCTGTTCAACTGCAACTTTTACCATATCCATTAATAAACTGGTAAATGTAAATAAGTGTTTTCCCGAGTTCTGTGAGCCACTCTAACAAATTAATTACACCTGTAGAGGGGATCGTGGGAACCTCTGATTTGTAGCCAGACAGAAGTGGGTACCTGAGGAACTATTACTCGTGATTGGCGTCTGAAGTGGGGGTAAGGCAGCCTTGTGGCACTGAGCCTATAACCTGATAGGATCTGACACTATCTCCAGGTAGTGTCAGAACTGAGTTAAATTGTGACACCCTGAGCTGGTATTATGGAGAATTGCTTGGTGTAGAGAAAAAAAAAACCCACACATTTGGTGGCCAGGAGTGTCAGGAGTGTAGTGTTCTGTGCAGGTGGTAAAGGAAAATGGAAAAGGGAGAACTGTGTGTTTTGTTTTTTGTTTTGTTTTTGTTTTTGATACAGGAGTATTGAGGAAAAGAGGGAGAACTAAATAAGGGAGAATAGTACATTCAGGGTTTCTGATATATAAAAACAACCCTATTGCTGCTGACCCAGAGGCCTCAACACAGTTCTGCAAGTCATGTTGCTCATCAGGAGAAGACCCTCTAACAACCTTGGTTCCCACAGACAGATCTATACTGCTAGGCAGGCTGTGTACTTCCCAACTCCAAGACATGATGCATGTATACACTTCTCAAATTTAATGAGTGTACAAATCACCTGGGATCTTGTTAAAATGCAGATTCTGAGTCTGTATGTCTGGAGTGGAATCTGAAATTTCATATTTCTAAAATGTTTTTAACGTTTCTTCATTATTGAGAGGCAGAGAGAGACAGAGCATGAGCATGGAAGGGGCAGAGAGAAGGGGAGACAGAATCTGAAGCAGACTCTAGGCTCTGAGCTGTCAGCACAGAGCCTGACCTGGGGCTCGAACTCACAAACTGCGAGATCATGACCTGAGCTGAAGTCGGACACTTAACTGACTGAGCCACCCAGTCACCCCTGAAATTCTGTATTTCTAACAAGCTCCCTGAAGCTCCTTGACCACTGCTGGTCAAGGTTATAGGCTATAAGGGAAAGGCACAACTAAAATTGTGCACTGTACTGCCTGCACAAATGTTCACAGTGACCCATTTCATCAGCACTTGAAATCCTGCAAACTATGTTACCTATTGCATTTTCATAAACTTCTTTTAAATATTAAAGGAAAAACAAAACACAAATTCTTCCCTTTCACCTACAATGTTTTCCCTAACACTCATCTAAAAACCAGCTCTTTACTGGCCTAATTTACCACTCTTAATCGAGAAACCAGGGAGCTCTCTGTTTTTTGCTTTGCGTTGCTTTGGTATTTCTCTTCTTTTCTTTCCTTTCCTTTCCTTTCTCTTTCTTTCTTTCTTTTGTTCTTTCTCTCTTTCCTTTCTTTTTCTTTCTGTCTTTTATTCTTTCCTTCCTTCTGTCTTTTTTTTTAAATTCTATCCATTGGAAAACCATTTTCTTTTTGCATTAGAGTTCAAATCTACCATTTACTTAACAATATGTGTCCTCAAAAGGACTATGTAGTTATTCATCATTACTGGAATAGTGTCAGATGCCTTTCTTCTGAATATTCTATTATTATGAAGAGTGTCCAGTGTTTTCCGCTCTGTTTTCAATGGGCAATAAGAATGAGACATCCTTCCTAAAACTAAGATCCCAGATCCCAACTATAGCTGCATTATAGAAGTGAAATTTTATTCACAGGCTCTTTCCAGCATACATGTCCTGAGGATTACTGTGTACTCTTCTCAGAGAGAAAAATAACTCCTATGTGCAACATGGGGTTGCACATATATTAATGCTTGCCTCAGGTCCTTGGGGGCTACCTGCTTACCTCTTCATTGTTGCCTGGCATAAAGTGTAGTTATTAGGATCCTAGTCCCAATAATATACAATTGATAATCATCAAAATTTCAAGATGTTAAAAAAAAAATAGCCCTAAGCCTGGGCTATGTTTTCAGTCATTTGAGCCACAGAATAGACTTATGCTTCCAGTTGTAATAGAGTAAGAGGAATTATACTTATCCTACACCTTTCTATAATTAAAAACCTGGACAATATATACAAAGCAATGGTTTTCAAATATTAGACAACAGGGCAGCAGAGGGAAGTCATTTGGAAGGCAGAAAAATATGCCCAATGGCCCAACTAGCAGAGATGGAGTTGACATTTGAGGAGACAAAACATTCAAACAAATGAAGTGGAGTAGAGAAGAGAGTTGGACACAGAGAACTGGAGATATGGAACAGAGTTTTCCTGAACAACAGACTAACATGTGAGAAAACTACATAAGGCTGCAGAAAGAAGACAGAATCACTACTGAGGTCACACAGAGCTGGTAATAGATCATGTTTTCAAGGGTGAAAGAGAAGAAGGACATCAAGTTGAATACTCAGAATTTCATTGCCTTCCTACTGGAGCCAAAATTGCCTAGACTAAAGATTATATACTGATCTTGCCTAAAACAGCTTACATAACCAGCTTTATGTAGCCAGGTAAATTATGTATGTGTTAAAACAAAGATAAAACATATTTAAAGGGATGCCCCCCAAAATATAGTATGTATAAATAAAATTTTACAATATCTGGAATCCAGTAAAAAATTACCAGTTATGCAAAGAATCAGAAGGGTACAGCCACTAGGATGGCTCAGTCAGTTATGTGCCAACTCTTGATTTTGGCTCAGGTCATGATCTCATGGGTCGTGAGTTCAAGTCCACATCATTCTGTGCTCTGACAGTGTAGAGTCTGCTTAGGATTCTCTCTCTCTCTCTGTCTCTCTCTCTCTCTCTCTCTTTACTCCACTCACGCTCTCTCTCTCTGTCCCTCCTCCACTCACACTCTCTCTCAACCTCTCTTCTCTCAAAAGTAAATAAATAAAATTTTTTTAAATTACACAAAAAAAGTACAGCTTATACAACAAATTAATTCAGTCAATAGAAATTAACTTAAGGGGAACTTGAGTGACTCAGTCGGTTAAGCACCTGACTCTTAGTTTTGGCTTAGGTCATGACCTCCAGGTTCATGGGTATAAGCCTTGTTTCAGGCTCTGTGCCGGAAGTGCGGAGCCTGCTTGAGATTCTCTCTATCTCCCTTTTTCTCTGTCCTTCTCCCACTTGCACTGTCTCTGTCTCTCTCAAAATAAATAAATAAACTTTAAAAAAATGAATTTAAGATGATAGAGATGCTAGAACTATCAGACAGGCATTAAAAAAGCTACTTTAAATATATACATAGCATATGCTCAAGAAATTAAAGAAAAACATGATTATGTTAATATTTAAAATGAGTGAAATTAAACTACTGGAGATACAAATACACTGATATGAGAACAGATTAGATGCTACAGAGCAAAATATTAGTGAACTTGAAGACATAGTGATAAAACCTACTTAATAAAAGGTAAAAAGACTGAAGAATAATGTAAAAAATATCAATGAGTTATGGGGACAAATTAAAGAAGCTTATTACATAGGATTTAAAGTCCTATAAGCAGGAGAAATATTTTTTAAAAATGGTTAAAAATTTTCCAAATTTGATAACACTTTAAACCTACAATTCCAGGAATTTCATAAAACCCAAACAGAAGAAACATTAAAAACTATCCAAGGCAGGGACTCCAGGGTGGCTCAGTCAATTAAGTGTCCGACTTTGGCTCAGGTCATGGCTCGTGAGTTCGGGCCCTGTAGTCTGTGTTAACTACTCAGAGCCTGGAGCCTGCTGTGGATTCTGTGTCTCACTCTCTCGGCCTTCCCATACTAATATGTGTGCTCTCTCTCCATCTTTCTTTCAAAAATAAATAAACATAAAAAAAAAAAAACTACACACAAGGCATATCAATGATAAAATTCCTTAAAACCAGTCAAGAATGGACCTAAAGTTTGCAAAATGGAGCAGCATAAAATAATCTCCTCACTCACACTTATTTGCCACAGGTTGCATGAAAGGGAAAAATTATATATTTCTGTTGCAAAAGATTAATTAGGAAGACCCTTTTATTTTGATAAATTTTTATGTTAGAATAAAAGCCCAAGCATAAGACTAAAAAAGGCATCACAATCGTTGCTCCCACTTCTACTGGCAGACCGCAAAGCATTTGTATTTTCCAATTAGCCAGTTTTTCATGTTGGTTTCTTAAAAATTAGAAAAAAAGAAAACAAAAATAAATACAAAATCTCCCTTGTGATGTCAGATAATAACTTTAAAAGTTCTATTCCCACCCTTTTGGTGATTCCCTATAACATGGAATTTGGCATTATTTAAAATCGATTTTTGGGGCGCCTGGGTGACTTAGTCGGTTAAGCGACCGACTTTCGCTTAGGTCATGATCTCGCGGTTCGTGGGTTCGAGCCCCGCGTCGGGCTCTGTGCTGACTGCCAGCTCCGAGCCTGGAGCCTGTTTCAGAGTCTGGGACTCCCTCTCTCTCTGACCCTCCCCTGCTCATGCTGTCTCTCTCTCTCTCTCCTAGAAATAAATAAAACATTTAAAAAAATCAATTTTTATGTGAGGAGGGAAGAATAAGATTTCCATTTTTCCTTTGGTATTTACATATTGTCCTTTCTGTTAGATTTGGTTTAGTCTTTGTTTCTATTCTTTCCACTCTGCTCCATGTGGAACAACAAATACTGAATACACACGATGCATTTATGGGTTCTCCAGAAACACTAATGAATGAAACAAAAGCAATCCTCCCCAATGTATATTCTAGAATTTTACACTCTAAAAACATATTTTAAACAAGAAGATCTAACATTAATTTTTGTAATGATGTTATTCTAATAGAAAACTAAAATAAGCTAGTTTTTATTTTAATTAAAAGAGCTCCTTTTTCTGCTGCGTGTCTATTAAAGTATAATTTTCAGGCAGGTTAAATCGTGACTATCATACTAATATGAAATGAAGAATCTTCAAAGATTTTATTTAATCCACTAATTAGTAAGAGAAACAGCAAACTATTAAAATCAATTCAAATTAGAATTCTAGAGATTTCTGTACAAATCCATTTGCATCGCCATGAGCAAAAATCCTTTACATGGCTCTGTAGCATAATTCCAGGAAACATTTGCATTATTTCAGTGTCCTTCAAGTTAACTTCTATGTATCACAAGTGGGTACCCTTGTAGACTCGAATAATTCCACAAGGTCAGTTAGGGAATTCCCAGTATTTCATTCAAAGGACACCCAGTAATCTCTTTGTGCAAGACTTTGAAATGTGCATATTGGCAATTATACTAGTGCTATGAGAACTTTGCTAAAATTCATTAAAATGTCACCATAAACTAGAAAAAAATTACATTTTATGTTTTTTAAATTGATTCCTCATTAAATTGGACCTAAGTGAAATTTAAGTGAATTCTATAGAGAAAAGCTTTAGCATTTATTTGGTTAAATTCTATTTAACTTGTGAAAGTTACAACATATAGATTCTCAAAAAATAAGTGGACTTTGACGCCACCTGAAATTAAACATTTATATTTGGAGGTAAAGATATTAATTGCTTCCCAAATTGGAATAGTATTAGCTAATTTGAAAGAAGGTAAGAAAAATGTTTCACTAAAGTTTAATGACTTTGTAAGTTTCAAGGTAATATACCAAAAAAATAACCATAACCACTTATCTCTTATTTTGCCTCAATGATTTTTTTCCATATTTTTTTTTTCAGTTCAGTAACTGGAGCATGAAAGGGATGCTTCTTCAATTTCCTGGGTGTTTAAAAAGTAAAAACCAGATGATTTAAGTACTAAAATGTAGTTGAAGTTTGAAATTTATATTTACTATTTAAATTATAGATGTGAACACTTGAGACTAAAAAACACTGGTGTCTGGGATGCCTGCGTTCAGGTCATGATCTCGTGGTCCATGAGTTCTAGCCCTGCATCAGGCTCCGTACCAACAGCTCAGACAGAGCCTGGCATCTACTTCAGATTCTGTGTCTTCCTCTCTCTCTGACCCTCCCCTGCTCACACTTTGCCTCATTCTCAAAAATAAAATAAAAACATTTTAAAAAACTGATGTCTTTCTAACAATTACCTTTGTTTGTCTTGGTAGCGCTTGGATGCATATTGCCAATCCTATGTCAAAAGCTAAATGAAAGAAAACTCTTAGGCTTTTTTTTTTTTATGATTCTTATTTTATTCCTATTTTAAACCTAACTGCAACCTTTAGTTTCACACAATTTCAGGATTATTTATGTTCATATTTTATCTACAATAAGCATCTAAAAATGCAGAAATGAACTTTCAGCCCATGATTGTTGCTTTAATCCATACTCAGAGATAATATCACCTTATCCGTATCTCCCGACATCAAGATCCGTGCAGACCCAGCAATTTCTTTTTCCCTACAATGAGAAGGGGTTAATCCATCTTGTCTGCTAACCCCAAGTACATGGAATTTTTCACAGGCAATTACAGTGACAGAGAAATATCTAATTCCCCCCTCAGCATCTTTGGGATGCACCTTGTAAGCTGTTTTCTCTGGTACCTCTATGCCAACTTTGTTTCTCTGCTCTGTGACTACAGAGTCGTTTCATTTCAAGTCACGGATTCTGGATACCAACCAAGCTGGCAAATGAAAAATAACTCAGCCGGGGCCATTTCACTCACCAGTGATCCCTGTCTTTGAGATAATTCCTCCCTGAGGTTTCTTTCTCTCCACTACTGTGTTCTTAAAGGCCCAACACAGGGCAGCGGGCTGGTGCCACTGTCTAAGGTTTCAATTAAGACGTGTAGAGATATCAAAGAAGTAACGCGCGGGCCTCCGCAACAATGCCTCATGCTTCACCCTCGGTTCTAGTTCAGAGATGGCAAGATGCTTGAAAAATGTGGTTTCATTAATCCCCACCGCAGACCCTGGAGGTTGAGAGGACAGACGGGGAGCCAGCAATGGGATCAGCTTTGAATAGTCTCTCTGTTGCTTGTGTACATTTGGAGCTGACTGTGAAATCTATGTGGACATACTGAACCCCCTAGTTAACCTCATGGTGCAAATGTGTTGATCAAAGGCGCTCTGTCAGTATCTGATTAAAAGCCATGTAAGAGCACTGAAGACATTTCCTTCTGGTTAACAACTCTGATTGCAGGGGGCTCCTGGAGTGAGTTTTCCTCTTTGCAGTCAAGCAGGTCCCCCGGCTCTAGGGTTTCCCAACGGCGCAGCTTCCTGTTGCTGAAGGCTTCAATTCATTCACAGCTTGTAAATCAGTAGCCTGTAAATCAACAGATTGAGCTACTACTGTTTAAAACACAGTTTCCTCAACAAGCTTCCTTCTGGTTTTGTTTTCATATATCAAGGGCCTTAAAAAAAAAGTGTCCAATTTTTAACACCTGGACCGATGGGGACTCAGCAGGAGCGGCATGTTATATCAAGCTCTGCAGTTTTGTTTTTGTTTCAGCGGAGCAAAGATTTAGTGGCTGAAGTCAAGATAGCAGTCACTTAGAGGAATGATAAAGGCCTGTTTTGGGGGAAATGGAAAAACACAAACGCCGCATGCATCTCAGCAATGTTTAATGTCTGATAAGAAATAAAAAGCTAAAACTGAAATGAAAATCAAGACATATTATTATGTGTTTTCTCTTCTATGGGAAACATGTGCAGATGATATTTTTAAATTGATATTAGGTGCTTAAGCCAAATGTTTTGAATATTTTATATGATTTGATGTCTATTGAAATAGGATCAATAGCAAGAGGAGTAGCTAATTACAGGCATAACGGAAAATGTGTCAAATTTCTAAATTCATTCATATTAGCAGAGTGTATTAGATGGTAATAACAGTACCGTATACTCTAACAAAATATTATAATAAACATTTACTCATTATTGCCATGTTTATTTGAGAGGGGCAGAATTCTGTGACAGACCATTTCTAAATTCTAATGTTATATTCAGAGTCGACATTAAGCTTGGATATCTAGCATCCAAAAAAAATGAATGATACCATTTTATCCTGGTCCCTCCATTAAATGAACCAAAATAATATAGAAATTTTATTTATGTCCCTTGCAGGAATCTGAGACTATCTGCATATTGATTCTATTTATATGGTAGTCTCTAGGCTCTCTGATGAAACTATTTTTTTTTTTTTGGAAGAAATCTTTCAAGGAAAATTAGTAGTAGTAGTAGTAGTAGTAATAATAGTAATAGTAGTAGTAGCAGTAATAGTAAAACAGACTTAGATTTAAAGATTTATTCAAGTTCTTGGAAAGGAGTTTTTATAAACCATATATTTCCCTCTAGGGTACAGTGGAAGAAGAAATCTTGCTCTATTTTGGTAAAAAAGGCTAAGGGCTTCACTACCAGCATGCAGCATTGCCCCTGATGGACTTAGTCTAACCTCCTAGACAGGGAAGTCTCCTCTGGGAGGAGACTACATAGAGAAAGTCAACTTAGGTAAAGTCACTTAAGGGCCATACCTTATTTGCAGGCTAAAAAAAAAAAAAAAAAAAGTTTCCTTTTAGCACACAGATGCTGATCATCAAAAGGATCAAGTGCACTCAATGGCAGTGGTGAAGCAAGAAGCAAAAACAAGAAGCCATCCAGAGCTTCGAGGGATGAAGCCTACAGATGATGGGAAATGCCCCTTCCCAATAAAAAGGAATGAGGGTTACAATTAGCATCCTGAGCTTACCACCTGGAGAAAGGGAAGTTGAATCAAAATTCCAGGACTAGATTTAGATGGGAATGTTGCTCAGTGTAACAGTTGTGAAAGCTCATCGTGTCTATGTCTTATAGCTGATGTCCTGGCAAATGGCTTTATATGCCCATACAATTAAGTTAGTAAGCAACAATAGTCACAAATATTCCACCCACTAGTCTTCCACGCTAATCTTTATCTAATTGTTTCCCTTCTCCTCAAACCCTCCCTATATCTCTACCTGTCACCTAGCCACTTCCTACTATTTTTTAAAACACCCACTCTCAAGAACAGCCTGTCCAAACCTTGAGTTTTTATTCAGTATTCAGTCCACATGTAAGCCTTTAAATAAACATAGATTTCCTTTTAATTCATCTCATCCTTAACAACAACAGTTATTACTGCATTTTGTGCTCAGTCCCCAAACACCAAAGATATAGGGTTGCTCCCTCCTTATTCTTGTTCTCTATGGATGGTTTAAAGCTATAGTAATGCTACTGTCATTTTAATAACTTTTCTTTTATGACATTGTCACATATTTTATAGCATGACATGTCTTACTCATCAGAGTCAGCAGTAAGAATATACTTCTTCATTGATTAGATCCCTTCCAGTCTTCCTTGTTACAACTTACATTTTGACTTCATATAACTCTCTAGTTACTAAACCCTGAAATCATTTAAAACATTCTTATCTCAATATTACATGTTGACTGAAATATCTCACATTTCCGTTGTTATAATCTATCTGGTTAACCTATTGAGCTGTGTATATGCTAGGTAAGTCCTACTTCCACTCTTCCTGTAGAAATTCATCAGGGAATTAAAAAAAAAAAAAACAGAGGGAGGGAGGGAAAAATCAGCAACTAGAATCATTATGAATTCATTCCATCTATTCTACAAAATATGTCATCAGTAACCTAATCTATCTCTATTCTGTGCGAAACTCAACATTACAATAATTAAAATAAAACTGCAATGTAGAAGCTGATTCCAATCTCTTTGAGTTGAAAAAAACCCTAAAGGAAACATTGAAAACCTATCTGGGTTTTCTTATAATGCAGCCAGGTTAAGAAATAATATTTCACATAAGACTACTATTATTTGGGGCAATTTTTCCAAATGATATGAGGATACATATATCTACACACACACACACACACACACACACACACACACGTCCAAGGTCTTGAAGAAAGAAATCAAACTTCTTGATATTCACTTTATAGGACAGGAGGTTTAACTTACGGAGGTAAAAGTATTAATACGATTGCTGCCATATCTAGATGACATCATCTCTTTATTCATCTAGCAAAGATGTAATTTTGGTTAGTCTTGTTCTAGATTCTAAACACATCTTTAGTTTATAATGTCCACCAAAAGAAGCACACTACCAATTATAATTCATTAAAAAATAAATATGAGTTAATAGTATATTGTGAAAATATTTATTTAATCTTAAATTACACTAATCAAAATGTAGTGTCACTATCAAGGAACCACAAATATATTAACCACTGTACTTTTAATTAGCCAAACACTTTTGATAGATTTTTTTAAATGCTGATTTATTTTTTAAAGAGAGAGAGAGAGAAAAGAGAAAGAGAAAGAGAAAGAGAAAGAAAGAGAACATGAGCAGGGGAGGGCAGAGAGAGAAAGAGACACAAAATCTGAAACAGGCTCCAGGCTCTGAGCTGTCAGCACACAGTCCAACTGGGGCTTGAACTTGTGAACCTTGAGATCATGACCTGAGCTGAGGTCGGACGCTCAAGTCATATAGGCACTCCATTTTTGACAGATTTTTAAGAGAATGCCAGTAAGTAAGACTAAATTAGTGATAGTAAGAATGATGTGAAACCTAAAAATCATGTCATATGAAGAATGTCTTAAGGGACCGAGAGCATATAGCTAAGAAATATAAACTTAGGAACAGGGAAAGGCATCTTGCAAATATCCAAACAAGAGAGGTTAAGTTTGATTCAGATAGTTTTAGGAGGGAGAACAAGGACCAAGCATTAGTAGATATAAGAAAGAAATTTTGTTTCAAAACAAAACAATATTTTAGTGTCTAAAATTAGAATGATCTGAATCATCATTAGTTAATTCCTATCACTGGAAGCATTTAATGAAAGTTGGGTGGACGACTATAGCATGTTGTAGAAAAAGCCTTTCTTTAATATGAAAGTTTGTAGCATAATTCAAAATAATTCACTTCCAACAGATAAAGCATGACTACAATATCAAATCATACTGGTTACAGAAAGGTGTATAAACTAGAGACCTCTGCTTTCCACTCTGTCCCTCCCTAGGTTCTAGACTCATTCTTTAGAGTTACGTCTGTTACCACTTTCTCATACATTATCCAGGGATATTCTATCCATATGCAAGCATTTTACATAATTGGTATATTCTCAATGGACTTTAAATTCTCTTTCCCCTTACCGATAATTCCACATTACTGCTTAAAACACTGTCTTAGTCCTCATAGTAGCCACATCGAGTTTCTTTTAATATAAGAAGAATAATGTGTTGGACTAGTCTCCTATTGTAATCATATGGGTATCTTAATTCTTGTTCTGTGATAAACTTAAAAATAAAGATCTTTTGCTTATATCTAAATATATTAGAACATATATAGGAAAAATTCCTGAACATAAAATTTCTAAGTACAGAAGAATTTTCATTTAAAATTATGATAGAATTTGTCTCGCACAGATTTACATTGCCCCGCACACAAAATTGTACAATTTAAACTTTCACAAAACAGTATTTCTTGTTTCATTTCTCTTAACATAAATGAAGTTGGACATCTTTTTCTATTTAAAAAATTTGTCTGAATTTTTTTCTAGTCACTTCTGTTTTCAAGACCTATACCATTTTGTTGATGAGTCCTTGATCTTTTTCATACCAATTTGTAGGAACATTTAATATGTTAAATAAATAAGAATTGAACTATAATAATTGATACAAAAATGTTTCCAAAATTTCCCTGTCTTTTGATTCTGTTTATGCCATTTATTTAGAGTTTATTAAGTTAAATTTATCAATTGCTTTTCATGATTTCTGGAATTGATACCATAATAAAAATTCTACCTCCTCATTCTAATTGTATTAAAACATCGTCCACTATTTTCTTTGAGTGCATTGGGGTTCAATTTTCAGAGGATTTAAACATTAGTACATAAGAATTTTTTGTTGTAAGGAGTCAGATCTAAATATTTCTTAGATTGGAGCTCAGTTGTTTTAATGTCAATTAATCCACCTTTTCTTCACTGACATGCAGTGACACTTTTTGCTCAACATTTTCTCTAACATATGTTGGTGTATCCATTCATGGGTCAGTATCTATCATGGCATTTCAAATATTTTTAATAATTGTTTGAGCTAATTTTGTCCAATTACTTTTAATTTTCAGATTCTTATAGCTATGATTGCATATTTTTTCCATATAACTTTTAGAATCAGCTTGGATTAATAATAAACCTAGTTGTGAATTCTTTGAATTATATTAAAGTTTTAGGTTAGGTTTCAGTAAATTCCAACCAAAAGGATAAATCTGGCCCTTCCCTTGTTTTATTAAATAAAATTTTATTGGGATACAGACGTATTTATTCATTTAGGTACTATCTATAGTTGTATTTGTGCTATAGCAGAAGAGCTAAGTAGGTGTGATTAAGATTATATAAACCATCGGGGCACCTTGATGGCTCAGTCAGTTAAGAGTCTGACTCATGGTTTCGGCTCAGGTCATGATCTCTCAGTTCATGAGATTAAGCCCCGCATGGGGCTCTACACTGACAGTGCGGAACTTGCTTGGGATTTTCTTTCTTTGTCTCTCTGCCCCTCCCTTACTCATGTGCTCTAAATAAATAAATAAATTTTACAAATTATATAAACCTTAAAACCAAAAAGTATTTAATATCTCGACATAAACAGAAAAAGGTTTTCATCTCTGTTGTAGATTAATATCCCATGGTTTAACATATTTTCAAATTCCTGATGCAATCACCAAATTTCACAGGCTGACCACAATAAAACTATATTTCTTGGACTTATCATTCATTCAAAACAATTCAGCAGAGCCTCAGGTAGTTCTCATAATAGCTACTCAGCAACCCAGGTTAACAAAAGCTTTATCTCAAACTTTGCTACCATAAATCTGATAGAAAAAAATAGTAACAGAAACCTGATAATTAAGCACTGGCACTTAGCTCTTTCCTGAAAATGACATATAAAACTTCTCATTTTTTATTGGCCAAAGCAAGTCACATGACCATCTTTAACTTCAAGGGAGTAGAAAGTCAATTCTATCATATGCCCAGGAGAAAAAATATTTTGGTGTAGAGTGTTAATAATTACCATCATTAATGTAGAGGCCTGCCATTTCTTGAATATTGAAGCATCCCATTCAAGAATATTCTATGCTTGGAAAATCATTAAATGTTATACCAGATCTTTTCATTGTATACTCATTTATTTTCTTGAACCAACTCTTAAAACAATTTTTGATACATATACTACTCTCAGTACTATCA
>NW_027531917.1:8778248-8849070 GCF_008692635.1 Crocuta crocuta | reverse complement strand
CTTGTTGCTTTACAAATTGAAAATTTATATATATATATATATATATATATATATATCCACACACAAACCTTTTTTAAACTATTAATTTCAAAATACCAGGGACAGTGTAACTTCTTTTTAAATTTCTTAAAGCAGTGAGTTTTTATTGTACCTTCAGTGAATTCTCAATTAATTGAGACTAAATTGGTTTGTACTTAATTAAGTTCAGTATATTTCTAGGAAAAGGGAGATTATTGAGAACTAACAAAGATTAAAAAATTGAAAAAAGTCTTAACTTTTACTAATAGATTTTCAAATTATCAATACCATTTTCAGAGAAAATAAACATTCTGGTAACCATGATAGAGATAATTTCACTGTGAATCCACGTGCTTAAGCCTCCTACATTATTAATTTTATTATCTAGATGCATGACTGAAGTAAGTGAAGCCTACAAAATTCAAGGACATTTAGAAATATTTACTTTGCCAGGACCGGTTTTGAAATATCTTCACAAGGGAGGAAGTGGCCTTTGCCAGTTACAAGGGACTCACAATTCTCCTGCTTCTGTTTCAGAGGCCTTAGGGTAATTTGATGACTGATACTTTTTCAGTTCCCTAGAGAATCTAGTTAAATTGAGAAGAAAACAATCACCATAAATCATACACGATGTCTTGAGACTTAACATTTTTCATATAACTCAGAGGCTACTCCAATCATGACACCTGAATGACTTACAATAATAAGGTACATGGACCTCCAATTATCAAATCAGGGTGGTCTCGGAAGAAGGTAGAGATTTTAAAAATTGCAATATATTGCTAACAATCGTGATTAAAGGCTGAGTAGGGTTAGCAAAGAAATTGTCTCATCTTAGTCACCATCCATTTCATTAAGTTGAGATTCCAGCAAAGTGCGACACTTAGAGAAGAAATCACAAAAACTGTTCAATGAATGAAAAACACATACTGTACCAGATCCTTTCTTTAAGATTTTTTCTCTCCCTTATTTGCATTTATACTTTAGAGATATATGTTATTATAGAGGACCCGGTTATATTACAAAGTAATAGCTCAAATATACGTATGGTTTTCTTTCCTTATTTAGGTCTCAGAGACAGAATATTTCCTTCAACTGTCAAAGATTTACACGTTGAAGCTATACATATTCATTAAAAAAATCATTCTTGTGTTTTGCTTATATTCTTATAAATTTTAGTGAAAGATGTTATTAAAAGATCAAAATATTTTTTCATCTCTATTAATAGTAAAATTAAGAGAAGCAGCATCAATTGATAAATACGATTGTATGCATTATCTGATTATTTATAAAGGAAATAAAACAAAAAAACAGAGATTAAATCCCAATGCTACCCTTTTATCTACTCTCCTATCTGTCATTCCCAAAACTTTCCTCAACCCACTTTACCAATCTTCCACTCTTTTCTTACAGTAACATTTTTACTAAAACCATGCTGAGTTACTCATTATCTTTTGCACACACCTTCTATTTTCTGTCTTGTTTTTCCCAACAATTTGTATAACTGCAGTGCCTATGAAAACTATACTCAGAATCTGTGATCTCTTTTAGTTGTCTTTTTACTTATATACTTTCACAAATCTATTCTAATCCATAGTGATCTCTCTTTCTCTTAACTCCTAGAACTTAGCAACAATACTTCTTAAAATTTTCATGCCACGATAACATGACCAAAGGAACTACATGCTATAGTAGATCACCATGCCTTTTCACCATATTGGAAGCAAACTAAATAGAGCTTCCAATTGCCCCAGATCCAACAAGGTGGGCCAGCCTTCAGAATGTGGCAGAGCTCCACGCAGGCAGGCCTACAGGAAAACCCAATCATATCAATGTTTTGACAATATGTCAGGCATTGTCTTATATCATGACTGACATCACACTTCATTATTGCACTCTTCCTCTGTTTCCTGAACAGATCACACATTTTTGAAAGTAGGGATGTTATCTTATTTATTTATAAATTGTGATAAAATATATATAACAAACCTTACTCTGTTGAGCATGTTTACGTGTATAGTTTGGCACCATTAAGTACACTGACATTCTGTGCCATCCTCACCTCCTTCCACCTCCAGCACTTTTCTTATGTTTCAAAACTGAAGTTCTGTCTCCATTAAACAATAATTCCTTCCCTCCATCCTCTGGCCCCTGGCATCCATCTATCACTCTACTTTCTCTATTACCTGGACTACTAGAGGTACCTCATATAAGTGGAATCACACAGTATTTTCCTTTTGAGATTGGCTTATTTCACTTGGCAGAATGTCTTCAAGGTTTATTTACAATTGATCTTAAATATGACAGTGATTAGCAAATCGTGCAACAGCCAGAAGATAGTTCCATCTATATCTATCTGTATCTATTATTTATTACTCATTTCTCTCTAAACAGCTTATATTTAGTAGCAACAATTATGTATTAAAAGAGCTAGTTTCTGATTACATTAGAAATTGTAAATCATCACTAAGCTTTACTGCATCTGGTATCTTTGATTTCCTGTTAAATTCTTTTAATGTGAATCAACATAGTCATTTGTTTGAAGGGCGTTATGTCTGACTTAGTGACAAATTGACTTTGATGTGTGGAGTATAGTTTATCACAAAATCACACAGTCTTCAATTGACCCTAATGATTCAATTATTTTAAATTAGATTATTGTGTCATAGTCATTAATAAGACCGTGTCTCTTGATATTTCTTGTTCTTTGGAGGGTTTCTATAAACCTGTAGAAATGATTTTTACTATAATCCACCATTTTCCTCTAAAAATTGTCAGTGATTTACTGATTTATATAATCAAGTTAGTACATTACATTTCTTTCTTATGGCTTATGATATTTAAGTAAACTAATGGCCCCATCCCCTGACAAGATTATGTCTGTAATCCATGACAACCTGACAGAAACCAATCACAAAAGTCATATTAATATTATAATAAAATATATTTGAGAATGAAACAGACTTTTAAAACTAATACTGAGACAATTCCAAGCTTACGCTTTTAGCCTGCTACTTACATTCTCTCATATTTTGCAATTTTTGCTGCTCTATTTCATTTTATGGGTCACTATTCTAAAACAAATTGTAATTGAATTTGGTCATGCAGTTCTGCAAGCAGTCTATTTGAAGTATATTAATGTAGAATGCTTTTTTATCCTGAGGTCTTTATTCCCTTCTTTTATATTTGTTTTGAATATTTCTTGGCTATTACACCCAAACAACGGAAGTTGTGATTATCTTTCAAAGTTGTGATCTGATTTTGAAATACATATTGATACTAAACACCCTTAAAACTATTAGTTTACATTGCATATTAATAATTACATAATAATACATTTAATAAAATAACACATTTTAGTAGCAAGGAACAATGATGGTAATAGAGAAAACGCAGGTATTTTCCTATTTCACATTGCTGATTCTCTGAATGTGCTAAAAATTGAATCCATTTTGTGCCTAAAGTTATTAAGTTTAAGTTTACAATAGTTGATGAAGGGCTGTGCAGAAAAATAAATTATTAAAATAAATACAACTTTAATAACAACTTTGTAAAAAATGTTACAATACCAATTTTAAAAAGCAAAGATAAATCTAACATTAATCTTGCTAATCCACTGCATCTAATGAAAGCCTTCAGATTGATACACAGAAATAACTTCTCCAACAACAGATATGTGGGTGATGACATTCTCTTCTTGGAAAACTTCAGAGATTTTTTTTCACAAGTCCATGAATGCCATTCAAACATTGTAAGTGTACTTCTCATATCAACAGTATAATTAATTTGCAATTCATCAGATACTATGCATATTCTAAGCCGCTAATGAAACAGACTAGAGTTTACATAAAGTGAAAATCTACATTTTTCCATACCTGTTTCTCTGATTCAGGCCATAATCATTGAGTCATTTCATCTGATTCAGGCCATTCTTGACCATGTCAGGAAAAAACAAGCCACTCTATGCAATCAAAATATAAATGGTTTAGTACAGATTTAGATCATTGCTGTAAACACTAGTAGAGTGGAAGTCAGTGACATGTGCGTTAAAGACAGGCAAGTTGCTGATAAATTTAGGAAAGCATACATTCGAAAGCTTCCCCTTTCTCCTGCTGTTCAAATCATGTGTAGGGTCCTCTCATCACCAAAATCTGGAACTGTATATAAAAGATGATTCTGGTAAATGCATGTTCTAGCTTCTCCATGCAATGTTGAGTATTCTTTAAAAGGTAGCAATTATGTTGAGTTGAAAACAAATAAACCATGACAAGGATGCCCTCTTCAAACCATTACATATATGAGCCCCTAATGTCTTTCACCGTTTTAGCCCAAGAATTATAATCCTAAAATGTAATTCAATTAATATCACTCCCCCATTCACCGCCACAAAAAAATAAATAAACCACAAAGACTTTCTGTAATTGACCTCCAACCTCCTCAGTCTAGTCTTCAGTGCTTTCAGAAAGCATTCATTCTTCTCAAGTGCTCATGGGTTATTCTTCAGGATAGAACATATACCAGGCCATAGAAAAATCCTCAATAATGTTAGAAGAATCAAAATCATACAAAGTATGTTCTGATCACAACAGAATTAAATTAAAAATCAACAACAACAAAAAAGATTTTAAATCGGTAATGTAAACTTCTACCTTCTGAAAATGAAGATCAAACTAAATCCCAAACAAGAAGGAAGGAAATAATACATTTCAGGGTAGAAATCAATGAAATAGAAAACAGAAAAGAAGAATAAATCAATGAGCTAAACATTGTTTCTTTGAAATCTATCAACACAATTGTCAAAACTTGATTGATGAAAAATAAAAAAAGAGAGAAGACCCAAATAAGTAAAGTGAAGAGTAAAAGTTGCGGAATCTGGTCTGGATCACTGGCGGAAGAACCACATGGTACTAGGAGATCTTGGAAGGGAGGAGGTTTAACTTTACACCGGTGGGCTCAGAGGAGATCATTCTCAAGAGGTCTGAGCCCAGAGCATCAGTATAGGGAGTAATTTATAACCTGTTACTTCCACATTCCTCATTAATGCATGCGACAAGCAGGGTGGGAAGAAGAACCCGGAAGAGAGAGCCTTTGATCAGGGACAGGTATTATCTTATCAGTTCTGTGACTATCTTATAACAGATTTTTCCCTATCAAAAGAGGGGATGTAATTGGACACTTTATGTAATTAATGGAGTAAAATGGAATACTGGGAACAACTCTATGAGTATTCCATTTTACTCCATTAATTACATAAGGCCAGCAAGTTAGCAATTACACACACACACACACACACACACACACACACAGTTTGTTTAAGCAGCTGAGGTTTATAACAAAATGGAGAAGGTAAAGAGATGTCCCATATTCTCTCAGCCTCCACACACACATAACCTCCCTATTATCAACATTATTTACCAGAATGATACATTTTACCAAGGGTGAACCTACATTGACACATCATAATCACCCCAAATCCATAGTTTTCCTTAGGGTTCACTCTTGGTATTGTACATTCTATGGGTTTGGATTGCATAATGTCATATATCCATTATTATAATATCCATTATATCCATCCAATAATATTCCTTTTTATAATATCATATAGAATATTCTCACTGCTCTAAAAATCCTCTGTACCAGAATATCTTTTTAAAAATTAAAAAATTACTTTTTCAAATATACTTCATTTCAGTTGACCATCAGGGAAATATATTCTCATTTATAAAACAGAATGCAAGCTGTGACGTTATATATTTGAGCCAAAGTGACCTAGATTTAAACCCTGCCCCATCCCTTTTTAGAAATAGGTTATTGAAAATATTATTCAATGGGGTGCCTGGGTGGTTCAGTCAGTTAAGCCTCCAACTTCAGGCCAGGTCATGATCTCAAGGTTCATGGGTGAGAAGCCTGTGCCCGGCTCTGTGCTGACAGCTCAGAGCCTGTAGTCTGCTTTGGATAATGTGTCTCCCTCTCTCTCTCTGCCCTTCCCCTGCTTGCACTCAGTCTTTCTCACACACAAAATGAATAAACATTCAAAATATTAAAAAAAAAAAAGAAACTATTGTTCAGTTATCTTGAGTTTCAATTTCCTTATCAGTAAAACGGGAATAATATTAACATATGAAGTGAATATTAGAATTAAGAGGTAATATGTATAAAGTGCTTAGCACAATGCCTGGTAACTATATGTTCAATAAGCAATTTTAGCATTATTATATATTGTTAGAGTTTGTTTTGAGGGAAAAAATATGTTTTCTCTAAAAAGTTATGAATATTCAAGAAATTAATGTTAAATTACAATTCTGTTATTATAGAATTAACATGATTGATAAATGTAGTTTATGTGTGTGTAAGAAAACTTATTCATTTTCACATGTAGGTGGATTTCTAGGCAGAAAGAATTTCTTTAAAACAAATGTTGCAAATTGACTCCAGCAACTATAGGCGAAACAGGAAAAAAATATGCAAAAAAATTTTAAACTTCTACAATTCTATTGGGTAGGAGGTACTAGTTGTTATTTAAATAAGTGTTGAGGATGTGAATGAGTTAGCACTTGATGGATGATCTCACCTATACGGAAGATCCTCCTGCCCTCATTTAGTTCTTCCTGTGCTTAAGAACTTCCTGAAAAGACAGGCCGATATTCAGAAACGCTGACGGGAGAGTAAAGTGCCAATTATCATTCCAGTTGACCCACAAACAACTCCACTCATCAGTAAGCCAGAAGCTGAGCCCTTGGAGGAAATCCTTCAATAAATGCTACAGTAAATGTGGTGAGCCTGTCACAGAATCTTTCAAAACACAGTGTGCGTCTTTTGGATTTACAAGCAACCAGCTAAGAATGTGGAGACCTACTTTCCTCTGCTATGATTTCTGTCTATTTTAAGAAATAGTCCTAAATGTTACTCCTTCCCCCAAACACTTGGTGCTGCAATACTTTTCTCGGTTAATAGGAAGCATGGTTTCTTCCTGTAACTTAAGAGAAGGCATGTATTTTTCCTAAAGCAACACACAGGTTCAAGCTAAAATCTGTCAATTAAGCATTTCAGAAAATCCTACAGTTTCCTACAATAAACAGGAAACAGAAGAAAAAGGAATCAAATACATAATTTAACATCCCAAACTGAAAGAATAATTAACATTAAATTAAACATCTAGGACAGTTGATAAATTTACTGTTCTTCTTGAGGCAGATTCAAACTATGATCTATAGTCTGTTATAGATTGATACTATCAATATAACTACATATTATTTTAAAAAATAATGTAACTATTACAATAACAGCATTTTTGGAGGAAATAGTAAATGCCACTTGTCAAGTTAAAAGCCTATTATAGTCAAATCCCCTAAAAATCTGTGCCTGTTATGTATATTAATGATTTTTAATAATTTTAAATTATATAGTGTAACTGTGAGCTGAAATAGAACTGTGATTCTTCATGAAAAGCGAAAATCACAAAACAACCCAGTAGCTTTCCTCAGGAAAGAAAGGACCAAAACAAATCTTTAAAACTATGGACAAGTTTTGAAAAGAAGATCCATTTTGTATTCCAGTTTTGGCTATTTAAGGTGCACCATACCTGTAGCAGGTCTGTTGAAAGTTCACATTGCTTTCATGCAGAAGGTGCTCCTGAAGAGTGGGATACATGATTTATTTCAGATCATAATAGATGTATATCAAATAAAAAGAAAGGACATCTTCAGCTTGACCCACTTCGTTCACACAAGCACCCATGTCTGTGTTTTACCTATAGTACGTTAGCATACACTCAAAATATTAAGTTCATTTTGTGCTTTGAGAGTTAGCATAGCATAATGGTAAAAGATTATGGTCAGTGCAGTCAAATTGAGTAGATTTAAACGCTGACAGACAAGGCTAATTATGAGTTCTAAGATTTTGAACAATTTACTCAATCTCTCTGTTTTATAGCACTTATCTAAAAATAGAGATTCTCTGCCCTAGAGGTTTTGGGGGAAGGATGGCTAAAGATACAATCCATATAAAGTTTTTATTATTGTCTTTGATCCACAATAAATGCTTAACAAGAATTAACTATTATCTTTATTATTATAATCTTTAAGAAAAATATTTTAAATACATTTTAGGGTTTTTTTGCCTACTATATCTATTGTTCTTTTTCCTCCGTCTGTTATTGCATCCATACAAAAGGTATAGGAATCACTTTGTAAAAAATATTTTGTAATCAATATATGAAATAATTCCACAAATACTTACTAAACATCTACTATGTTTTGAGTACTGATGAAATATGGTTAAAAAATAAGTATGTTCTCTGTTTATGTGACTCTCATAACACATTAAAGATAAACTTACATAAATGTAAGAGGATTTTCTAATTTATTATAAGAAGTTGAAAATTAGTCCATCGGCAGACTAATTACTGAATATGGATCTAAATATGGATTAGATATAGATGTTGGCATTTTCTTTATAGCAAATAAATGCTGCCATACATGAAAGCACTACATTTATTTTTATGGTCATTCATCCATTGAATTAAATAGTTGTTGAGTCCTTCTTTATGCTGGGCTCTGGGAGGCACTCTGAACCAAAACGCTGATAAGAAATTCTTATACTCGCCCACTGAGAATGGTGGGGAAGTAGATTTGTAAGCAGAATGTGAGGTTATTTATAGCTAAAGGTGTGACCAAGTGCTGTGAACAAAAAAGAAGGAAGCAAAAAGAAGGAACGTTTTAGATTTTAAATTTAAAAGTTGACAAATGTAGATAGAGGTATAAAAAGCAAAAGTTATAACTATGAAGAATCTATGTAAGAACATTATAGTAATAGTTACAGCAATTAAATAATTGCATATAATATAATACTTAATACATTAATAATATACAAGTAATGTATTACTTAATATATAAGCAATAGAAGATATATGTAACTAAAAGTAGAATTGAAATTACAGAGATAAAACAAGAAAATGATAACAAAAACTGACTTTTGGCTTGTAAAAGAATGTCATGAGAAAACAGTGAGTAGTAACTCTTTTTATTGAAGACAATGGAGGAGAAATCCAGCCTCAGAATAAGAATTCCCTCATAGCACTGGGATGTATTTCAGGGAGATTGTGGAATTACTTCTTGTGAATATTTACCAGTTACAATATAGAGTTGGAGAGAGAAGGCAAATGTCATATGCATTCATACAAAGTAAGTTCAGTCTTGCAGCTTCAGATAACCATCAACAGGATGTCTCCAAGACTGAACAGTAACACTCAAATTTCATTCTCATCAATGGCCACATATAGCAGTAAATCAACTTAAAGGAAAATGTACCCCAACTTTGACATCTGACATTTTGATTCATAGGTAGCAAGATCACATTTGGAGTTCTGACTTAAGGATGTCTTGTTGGTCAGAAAAAAGACCTCGATTATTAGTCAACAAAGATAATAGGAAGTTATTTTAAAAGCAGGTAAAAGATGGATACATCACCCTTCCGATGACAAGAGTAATTTCTCAGTTTCAGTGGTGCTTACCCTACCCACCCACCCCCACTCCCAAACAAAGGCCACTATGACAGCAATGCTGAAGTTTTCATCTAAAGGTTACGTAAGTAATCTATTCTTTGTTAGACAGTGATTGAAAGAACGTTGCATATTTTGACTAAGTTATGGCCATTTTGAGTGTTAGGCTTCTGGTTTCATAGATACCTAAAAAATGGCCCACAAAGTCATTTATGACTACATATCATGCACCTAATAAACGATGAACTCTAAATTCTCTCTTTTGACTGAAATGTTTAGGTTGGAATTTGGATTCTCAAGGACTAAAACAGAAGTGGAAATACTTGTGGAGAGCCCTAATATATACACTTTGGAACTGGTAGGAATTTTTCTTTGGTTGAATGGCATATATTTTCCTGTTTCAACAGTTTTTCTGCCTGGTTAAAAGTAATCAGTCTTCTATTCACATGAATTGGTTAAGATTACTGTCTTTGCTTTCTACAAACCCAAAGTGATGTTACATCATAAAGGAAAACAGCAAGTCAAATATTTGAGCTAAGTCCTAGGCAGAAAGCATTCTGACAAATGTTAGGAAGTGAGCCCTTCCTAACTTGAATTTTCAAGCAAACTTGAATTCAGTATAGCTTATGAACATTCTGCCCCCACCCCCTTAGCTTATTTGGCTTTCAAATACATTCTCTTTCCCCTTGCTCTACTTAGCATCAAAAAACACTGACCTATCCAGACTGCATTTCCTTGAGTCCTGTGTGAAGGGACTTCTGGCTGATTTGGCCAAAGAAAAGGACAAACAGGGTCAGATGGCCTCTCTGTTACAACTGCTTCTACAAGACTGACCTCATGTGGTTCCATGTTCTAGTGAGGATCTAGACTCCTTGGCTCTGGAAACAATACTTTCTTTGCTTGTCCCTCCAGGCTAGCAATGGTAGAAGATTCCTGTTATTTCTCACGATGGGTTCTCTTTCATGGATCCCTACTGGTTTATTGGCTCTTTCACTATCTATGTAACTGTTTCCCTAGAATAATTATACTGATTTAAATATTCACAGTAGCATTTTCATAACCTGTTTGAATTAACCAATATACTTCTTGGGACCAGAGACAGTCTCAAGATAGAAACCCTCAAGTTGAGCTTCTGAGATAAAAGAGTCACCAGATTAAGTGGGATATTGTGAATCAGTGATTTTTAGGAGGATTATGATTATATAAATTATTACCTGTAGTTACTTGGAATAAAGTGTTAGGCAAAAGGAAGACTTTAGGAAATCAAGGAGTTACTTCACTTGACCATCCACCACAGCAATAATAATGCTTGCATCACTCATACTGCAAGGTGGAGTCTTCTCTGACATAAGAAAGCTTATAGGAAGAACAAGGTGAGAACTTTGAAGTCTCCAGTCAAAGCACAGGAGCAAAGAGAGAATTTCAAATCTGGAATTTAAGAGAATCTTCCACTTCTTGAAACTTCAGGGAAAACATTGCTGCTAATTAGACCTGAAGTCTAAGATGAACACATAACTGTACCAAGTCTGTTATATAAAAGTAAGGGTATTAGTGGAGAAGGAGTAGGGCTATAATAATTGGGATGTGTTTATCTCAGTGTATGTACCCCAGTAAGCCTTAGGACCATTAAGCCCCAAATTTCCCTGAACTCCTTTGCAAGCCAAAGAAATGTGTTCTTCCTTCTCTGCAGAAACTAGCTATGTTAGCCACAGTGTACTGAAAACAGACCACATACTTATATAGTATTTTGAAGTTAATTCAATGATTAAGCTTCTAAAATATATGCTCAGTGTTAAGGAGAAAACAAGGGGGACACTGGGATAACCAGGTACTTGAAACTGTGTTCGTCTTTACCAGTCATATACCTAAAAAAGTAAGAGGAGGTCCCGGCTAGACCTAGAATCACTCAATAGGAACTCTAGTTGTAAAGAGAATCAACCATCATTTTGCATTTATCGGAAATTAAATCCAACTTTTCTCTCCACCATCCTTCCAATATTAGCTATTGGTGTCTGCATTGCCAAATCCAACTGAAAGCCAAAAGTTAGAGTGGATGGCTGACCTTCAGGGACTGGACTCTAACAATATACAGTAGGCAGCAAAGTGTAGAGATTAGATCTGAAAGTGGAAGAGAACAGGTGAAACTATAAAGCATATTCTACTCCTCTTGCCAATTTTTATACATTCCAGATATTTGCTGGAAGGAAAAAATTCTCAGCCCAGACAGACATCAATGATCTCATTAAAGGATAATTTCAGTTCACATTTGATCCCCATGGAACTATTATAACATTAACCATCACCTTTACTTTTCAGAAAATGTAGCAGCGAATGGTTAACTTAAGTTAGAGACATAACAGTGTCCACCTGTGTGCCTGGTCGCGAGGCTAAAAACTGATAATTAGACCTTTCTTCTTACACCCACCATTCTATGTTCTTACTCTCTGAGACCATCTCTTCCTGCCCTTTGACAACAGCTCTACTTGACATAATAATCCAAATATTGATTATTAAAGGACTCAAGTCCTCACTGGACCTATCTTTATTGGGTTGAAGCAATGTTTCATTCATGATTATAACTGGATATACGATTACTAAGAGGTACTTCAGTGACTTTTTTGGACCAGTCTTCCTTTGCTCCTGTGGTGGACTACCAGACCAATTTTCCCTTCATAATTGGAGATAAGCACTGTGACCATTGGACTAACTTTATTTTTTATATTTGTTTCACCATCACAAGGAGCCCCAAAAGGCCATGGTGTAGTATACCTAATTAATAGAGCCATGATTATGTCCCTTAGTAAAAGCACAGCTCCTTTGGCCACTAATACCTTCAAACCCACTCAGCACCAGGCTGCAGAGGTGAGCAGCAAATGTTCAAAAATGGATTACTAAATATATCAATAAAAGGGGCCTATCTTCAGCTTGCTTACCAGATTTATACATTCTATCTGAAGAGAATTGAAATTATACGATACTCATACAGAGAACTGAAATCATTGATACTACATTGTAACTGGGGGGCGTAACTGAATATTCAATAGCCCATAACACTATTCTATCAAATTGTTTTTGTTTTGGTGAGTAGTTCATGGTAAACCAATGATCCCTTCTCACATGAGTCCATCGTTACCTTCCTTTCACCATAAAACGAGTTCTTTGTATATAGGTAATGATGTGTACAAAAACATGGCCATAAATAAAACATTATGTAAAATCTACTAATGGATGTTCTGGCAGAAGTATTTCAGACAGAGAAGGCAAGTTCATGTTTGGAATATGTACATATATTCTCATGAAGACAAATCACTGCCTTGCATCTGAGGGAAGGGGTCAAAAATAATCTAACTGTGACATCTATTGAAAGGTTGGGCAGGTGGTAGGCAGACCATCCTTAATGAGTGAAAGTCTATGTTTTTTGAGCCCAGGCCTGGCCCATATCTCTACATATCGTCTTTGTATATGGCCCATTGAAGATACAGTGGAGTATTTGGACAAGTTTGATTGACATCAGTAAGCTGACCCATCTTGTCCACTTGATTATGGTATCTCTGAAGTAGGTATTCTAGAAGGTATCTATTTGGTACATGATTTCTTTCCCTTTTTGCTCATTCTGTGATGTCCATCCATAGCTTTCCTGATCCTCCTTGTCATAAATATTCCAGTTTATTCTTTGATTCCAGCAAGGAAAAAGCAACTACTCAAGAACCAATATAGACCATATATAATCTTTCTTTAAATATATATAAATATTCATATATAATTCATACATGCATTATAGCTAGTATACAGCTTGACTTTTTATTAAGAAAATATTTCTCTTCACTATTTGTCTTCTACAGCCTCCCCATGCTACACTATAACACAAACAATTGCACTTTCTAATGGTACATGCTACTGTGCATAAACATGTGCAGAGCATGTCTATTCCTCTTTCCCTTTCAGATAATCGGTTATAAGCAACTTCCTAGGAACTCCTGTGTGTAGATTGAGTAAAAAGTGGTGAGGCTGTAAGAGTAGGTATTTGTGAATTTGAGCCATCTGCTTATGCTAATTACTCTTGCAATCCAGACGTTTGACAGTTTGGTGTCACATGTACCATTTCCATTCATTCCACAATGAAAGGTCTTTGTTAATACCCAACATAATTTTATGGATAAGGTAGGCACAGAATATAGTTGAAGGAAGAGGTATGGGCTCTGCTCTTATTAGAAAATTGGGGCTTGCCAGAGGCCCCGTCTACCATCCCTATCTGACACACAGATTTCCTTCATGATTAATTATGCTGTGTCATTAGGGCCAGGTGGCAGAGCAGCTTACATTTCAGACAGAGTATGCTAACGAGTCTTCTCCTTCTTCAGGTTTGACTCAAAACTGATAGCGTTATGGATTTCCCGGTAAATGAGACACAGCAGATAATCTAAAATTCAATGAAACTGTGAAGCATTAAAATTTGGCTTCTTTTTTTTAATTTATTTCTAGGAGAGAGAGAGACAGCGTGAGCAGGGGAGGGTCAGAGAGAGAGGGAGATACAGACTCTGAAACAGGCTCCAGGCTCTGAGCTGGCAGTCAGCACAGAGCCCGACGCAGGCTCGAACCCACAAACCGCGAGATCATGACCTAAGCAAAAGTCGGACGCTTAACCGACTAAGCCACCCAGGCGCGCCAAAATTTGGCTTCTTTCTTCCTACACGGCAGTATAAGATGAACTAAGTTATCTTTCACTTTAAAAGAATGGCTCCAACCTTCCACAAACACTAGAGGGAATCACTATTGTGGGAAACTTTTGAAATGTCTCAGGGCTGACTGTCTGCTCTCAGGTGTACACCTATCTCATTAAAGCATACAGGAACCTTTCTAATTCCTCTTTACCAGATCAGTTAGTAAAATGTTCATATTGTTAGAGATGAGTGATCAAGATAAACACAATGCATTTACTCCAATATTCCCATTTTCTAAGCTTTTGTACCCCTTTCTCTATATTGTATGCCAGTGAAGTTCTGACATCTTAACCTCATTGACTCTAGTCCATTATTGAGTTCAGGATTTCCTAATCCAAAAAATCAAACCACTGAGGCCCATCCTAGGGGCTGGAGCTAACATTTTAAATCCTCAATTCCAAGTACTTTTACACATATCAATACATTTAGCTTAAAACAACTTTATATTCCATTCTTCTTCTTCTTCTTCCTCCTCCTCCTCCTCCTCCTCCTCCTCCTCTTCTTCTTCTTCTACTTTCCTTTTTGTTGCGGACGAAATGACACAAAGGACAAGACACACAAAAGACAGACACAGACACAACTCTGGCCAGAGGAACAATTCTACGCAAGCCCCTCTTGCGGTTTATTTTATACCCCGGTAACTGGATACAAACTGAAATCTACAAGATGCATTCCTTTACCAATTAAGGGCAAGTAGCCAAACACCTTTCAAGGACAGGGGGGAGCAAAGGGAGGAAGCGACCACAACATGTTTACTAAGAGGCCTGCTCACAATTCCAGGCTCCTCCTTATTTCTAAGGAGGGCATGTTCCCTCATTTGCGAGCGGACCATTAAACTTGGATATTGTGTGCAGGCCTCCTGGCAGAGCATCCTGTTTGCAGGCATGCTTTGCCCAGGCAGGGAGCCCCGTGTGCAGGCACATCCCCGCGTCCCTAACCACGCTTTCTTGTGGTCACTGTCGGGCTCCCACACTTTTTTTTTTTTTTTAATATAGTCAAGAGCCTTCCTCCAAAAGGATGGGAAGAGAAGTCTGGGCTGAAGACATATTAAGATACAGACACAGGCATTGTCAGCATTGATTTGGGGCTTAAAGCACCACAGTCAGATGAGATCACCCACAAAGTTACTGTAGATAAAGTCTATACAAAGACTGATCTCCGAATACTCTGAAGTTTAGAGAGAAAGGAGATGAGAAAAATCAAGAAATGACACTGAGGTGAAAAGGCCATATTTCATAGAAACACCAGGGAACTACAGTCTCATAAGCCAACAGGAGAGCATATTTGAGAAGAGAGTGATTAATTGAGGAAAAAAAATGCTGCTTTAGGAGTCAAGATGAAGAAGGAACTTTGACCATCAGCTTTAAAACATGGTGTTAATATGATTCAACAGAAGGACAGGGGTCCTCCCTTACCTATATGGGATATGTTCCAAGACCACCAATAAATTCCTGAAATCACAGATAGTACAGAACTCCATATATACTCTATTTTTTTCCTACACATACATGCCTGTGATAAAGCTTAATTTATGAATTAGGCGCAGTGAGAGATTAACAACCATAACTAATCATAAAATAGAATAATTGTAAGAATTATGCTATAATAAAAGTTATATAAATGTGGCCTCTCTCAAAATATTTTTAATTTTTAAATCAAAATATTTTCAATATTTCAAGCTACATTCACCCTTCTTCTTGTGATGATACAAGATGACAAAAGTCCTGAGCGATGAGGTGAAATGAGATGAATGACATAAACATCGTGATGTGGTGTTAACACTACTATTGACCTTCTACTATTATGTCAGAAGGAGGATCATCTGCTTCTGGACCACAGTTGACTGTGGGTAACTGAAACCACAGAAAGTGAAACTATGATTAAGAGTGGCTGTGGAGGGGGGCACCTGGGTGGCTCAGTCGGTTAAGCATCTGACTCAGCTCAGGTCATGATCTCCCTCGTGGGTTCGAGCCCCACATCAGGCTCTGTGCTGACAGCTCAGAGTCTGGAGCCTATTTCGGATTCTGTCTCCCTCTCTTTCTTCCCCTCCCCTGCTCACACTCTGTCTCTCTGTCTCAAAATAAATAAACCTTAAAAATTAAAAAAAAAAAGAGTGGCTGTGGAGGTAAAAATATGGTGAGAGTGGATTCAAGACAAACTGAGAAGAAACAAGTTGGAGGATGCTCATTTTAATAGTTTTGCTATAGAAAGAAGCCTGGAAATATGGTAGAAGTAGAAAATGGTGGCGAAGTGGAATAAAGAAAATTTTTGTTTTAAGATAAAAGAACTCAGCATTTTTGTATGTTGATAAAACTTTAAAGAAAGAAAAAATAATAATGCAGGAAAGAAGGGGAAGAAATGATGGACCATGTCTTGAAATAAGTGATAGGAGATGAAATTCAGAGCACAGATTAAGAGGTTGGACTTGCCCGAGAGTACACAGTCATTTGCTATAATAGAAGAGAGTATAGACTATGAAGAGGGTGGATATGGTCATGGGAGCTGGTGAAACCTTTTTTCAGATTGCTTGTATTTTCTTAGTGGAATAGAAAGTCAGATCATCATTTATGCATGAAAATGAAGAAGGTCTTGGAGATTTGAGGGTAGAAAAGAAGGTATGAGACAATCAACCAGGAAGGTTTAGTTAAACTGCTCACCAAAAATTACCAACAAATTCTTTGTGTATAGATTAGAAGGAACAGTGATTTTGGACAAAACTTGAGCAATTCTGAAAGTTAAGTTATAAGCAGAGGAAAGAAAATCTCAAAAAGTTCACTGAGAAGCAGTAAACATGAGAATTTATGGGGAAAAATATCATTGAAGTAGTGGTAATATCACTGGTGTAAAAGGGCAAGAATACTGCAAAGAACAATCATGTTCAGATGGTAAGAGCTGGGAAGTTTCTATTATATGTAGCAAAAAGAAAGCTATTTAGTTACTTTGACAATACCTACTTTTTGGAAGGTGAGGGCATATCAGCAATAATAATTGACTTTTATTAAAAACAATATATTTCAGGAATTTGTATGAAACTTTATATGTATTATTTCATTTGACACTCAAACATGTGTATGAATTAGGCACTCTTACATTTTCATTTAACAGATAAAGCAATTGAGGCACAAAGAGATAAGTAAATATGTCACAGATACTGAGAATAAAGAGATATTTTGAACCAGGCTTTCTGCTACCAAAGGTTTAACCTTTACTACTGCATCAAACTGCCTTCCAGAAGTCAGACTTTCACAGGAATCATAGGAGGGAGAGTAGACAAATTTTTCAAGAAATTTCCTGTGATGGAAAGAAAAAAAGTTTGATCGTTGGAGAAGATGGAAATGAGATGAGATTTTTAGTTGTTTTTAATTGCTTTTGTTTGATTTGGTTTTCATATGTTTAAACACTGATAGACAAGAGTCACTAGTGACGGGAACATTGAAAATATAAGTAAAAGAGAGTCAGAGGTAGAGAAATTGATAGAGTGAAGTCTATAAAGAGACAAGAAAGGATAAATTCCAGAGCTCAGGTTGAAAAATTTGAGCAATAAACTTCAAATAATATCCTGGACACTTTTGGTATTATGAGAAGGAATATATAAAAAATGGGTGGAAACACAGGTCTATTCATCACTTTGGTGGCAGGAATTTGAGAGAGAGCTTTTCAGATCAATTATTATAGTAGGGGGCAAGATCATCTGTTGAAGAGAAGGACAAAAGGGAAATGATGAGGTCAAAGACTTTGTGGAGCGCTAGACATATGTATTAGTCTTTGTAAGAATAGGCAGAGAAGGCCGACTTGTGAATCACAGTGGGGCTGACAGTGTGCACTGAAAACAGAGCTGACGATTAAAGCCACACATTTTTATTGTATCAATAATAATAGTAATAAATAGCATTCATAGGGCATTACTGTGGACTGGCATTGTTTTAGACACTTTGCTATATTAACTCAGTTGTCAGTGCAACTTCATGGAGTTAGTATTATTATTGTCCGCATTTCATGGAAGAAGAATTTGAGAATAAAGAATTGGCCAACATTATAAGCTAATAAGTGGCAGGGCTGGAATTTGACCCTGGTGTAGATTTTAACTACTGTTCTATACTCCAGACCTATAAAGTTTTATGACCTACGTCCAGCAATGATAAATAACTCCGATATGCGCGCAAGGGAATGGGACAGTAAGATGATAGGTCACGTGGAGGAGGTTGGCAAGAGATTGCCTGAAATGGAGACACTATGATGTAAACAAGACATGGAAGGCCGGGAAGGGCAAGTAGGAGGTGGTGTATCTTAGTACATGGTATGGGGGTGGGAGAGCAGGCAGTCTGCCTTTGAAAGCACAGAAGTGGAGAAGATGTCCCAGGTTTCAATGTTCAGAAATAGTGTTAAAGGTTTGTCACAGAGGCCCCAAATATCTTTATCTTCTAAGGTAAATCTTCTATAGCTGACTTACGTAGTACTATTTTGACTCTGGACTTTATGAGCTAATTTGTGTCCTTTAAATTTTATTTTTTAGATTCAAATTATGTAAATTTAGGATGTACAATATGATGATTTGGTATATACACACACTTTGTGAAGCAATTTACTACAGTCAGGCTAATTAACATCTTCTCACATGGTTCATTTGGGTGTGTGTAATGAGATCACCTGAAATCTACTCTCTTAGCAGATTTCAGTACAGTATTATTAATTATAGTCACCTTGCTATAAATTATCTCCCTAGATTTATTTATCCTATATAACTGCAACTCTGTAACCTTCAAATTATATCTCCCTTTAGCCCTTTCCCACATCCCTGGTAAGCACCATTCTACCGGCTGTTTCTATGTATTCAACTTTTTAAAATTCCACATATAACCAAGATCATGTGGTGGTTTTTCTTTTTTTCTGATCTGGTGTATTTCACTTAACATAATGTCTTCCAGGGTCATTCATGTTGCTGCAAACGACAAGATCGCCTTTTTTAAGGCTCAGTAGCATTACATTATATATATCACATTTTCTTTATCCATTCATCTGTCAACAAACACTTGGTTGTTTGACTATCTTGCCTGTTATGAACAATACCGAATATAAGAGCACAGATATATCTTTGAGCTACTAATTTCACTTCCTTTTGGCATATACTAGAAGGGGATTGCTGAATCATATAGCAATTTTATTTTCAGTTTTTTGAGTAACCTCCATACCTTTCCACCATGATCGTACCAATTTACATTCCCACCAACTTTGTACAAGTGTTCTCTTTTCTCCACATCCTTGCCAACACTTGTTATCTTTTCTAAACAGACATTCTAACAGGAATGATGTGATATTTCACTGTGGCATTTCTGATAATTTGGGACATTGAGCACTTATTTATATACCTGTTTACCATTTGTTTGTCTTCTTTTTTATTACTAAAATAATTTTTTAATGTTTATTTTTGAAAAAAAGAGTGAGAGTGAGGGAGCAGCAGAAAAAGAGGGAGACACAGACTCTGAAATGGGCTCCAAGCTCTGAGCTGTCAGCACAGAGCCTGACATAAGGCTCCAACTCACAAACCGTGAGATCATGACCTGTGCCAGAGTCGGACACTTAACCAACTGAGCCACCCAGGCATCCCTATCTTTTTTTTTATTATTTGCTTTATGTTTACTTATTTTTGAGAGAGAGAGACACAGTGTGAATGGTGGAGTGTCAGAGAGAGCAAGAGACACAGAATTCAAAGCAGGCTCCTGGCTCTGAGCTGTCAGCACAGAGCCTGACGCAGGTTCAAACCCAACAACCACAAGATCATGACCTGAATGGAAATTGGACATCGACTGAGCCACCCAGGCACCTTGTTTGTCTTCTTTTCAAAAGTCTGTATTTAGGTCCTTTGTCCATTATTTACTCAGGTTTCTTCTTCTTCTTCTTCTTCTTTTTATGTTGAGTTGTGCCAGCTCCATCTATATTTCGGATATAAACCAAATATATGGTTTGAAATTATTTTCTCTCAATCTGTATGCTGTTTTTTTGTTTTTATTTATTTAAATGGTTAAGAATTTCAAGTAAAGACACATTTTTAGAGTAAATATTGTAAACAAACTAACAAGTACCCAACTTCAACATAATTTCAGAAATCTTAGTGTCTATTATTTTAATTTGGTTTTCCTTTTCATGGTTCAGAAGAGATACTCTATTACTTTATAACATGCTATTTCCTCGTTCTGCCTGTAATGAAGGAAGTTACATTTATTTCTCAGACATTCTGTTTCAAATTTAGTGAGCAAGGTGATGTTAACAAACACATTGTGATAAGAAGATGAAATGTAAATCAAACACTGCAATTACTGGTTGTGTAATATTAGAAAGCTCAATGATGCTTCCATTTTTACCTTGGTAAAATGGGACTAAACTAATTTTGGAATTGTAGGGTAATACTCATAATCTGATTTACGGAAGATACTTGAAAAAATTCTAAAACAGCACATTTTCTTTACTAATGACTATTATATTTCAGCTACTAAACAGCCATGTGTATTAGCTAGAGATTACACTTCGATAATTTCTGGAGAGGTTCAGGCCTGGCCATGAATGCATACCTGAGAATTACATAAATTCTAGCACTCTCTTGGAATATATTTGCACTTATTGATTGTAAAGTTTTAAAGAGAAGTTAATAACATGCAGAAAATCTCCCTTTATTGGTCTCCTAGGGCTACCATAACAAAGCACCACTGTGCGGCTTGAAACAACAAAAATGGATTCTCTCATGGCCCTGGAAGCTAGAAGTCCAAAATCAATGGTCAGCATGGTCAGTTCCTTCTGAAAGTTCTGAAAACAGTCCATTCCACACCTCTCTCCTGTCCTCTGTTGAGAACCAGGAATCCTTGGCATTCCTTGGCTTGTCAATTCATCATCCAGTCTTTGCCACCTTCTTCACATGACATTCTCCCTGTGTGTCTGTCTTCGCATGCCAATCTCCTTACAAGGACACCAGTCATATTTGACGATGGGCCCACAGGCATTCATTATGGCCTCATCTTAACCAATTACAGCTCATTATAATCACAACAACCTCATTTGCAAATAATGTCACTTTCTGAGGTACTGGTGGTTAGGACTTCAACATATCTTCTTGTGGGGGGCACAACTCAACCCATAATACTGTTCTGTTGAAATGCATTTATGGCAATACCTTAAAATTTAAGATGTTTCTGGGACACCTGGGTGCCCTGTCAGTTAAGAGGCCTCCAACTCTTGGTTTTGGCTCCACTCATGATCTTATGGTTTGTGAGTTCGAGCCCTGCATTGGACTCCGTGCTGACAATTCTTCTCTCTGCCCCTGTCTCTTCTTCTCTCTGCCCCTATCCCACTTGTTCTGTCTCTGTCTCAAAATAATAAATACACTTTCAAAAAAATTAAAGATTTTTTCAGGAAACCAAACTAAATTGGAATTTGTTCCTTTCCCACAGAGTAGCTGATACCATCTACTTATCTTTACTATGAACAACGAATTATTTGCATTTATAATAATAAATGCCTATAGAGGAAGCCACGAGTTACATTAATTACAGTGTTATTAAACCCAAGAATATGTCCCTAAGCTTGTATCCAAAATATTTGCTTAAGCCTTCAGCTTCTTTTTGATCTCTGGGGATAAGAACGGAATAGTTAAAAATCATAAGGTTTGGCTTTCTTCATAATAATAAAAGCTTAAAGTGTATCAAATTCCTACTTGCCTCACAATAACCATTTTTCCACTAGCAGTCCATTTTAAATCCAACTCCCTAATGTTCATTAAGAAACAGGTAGGTTTCTTATGTTTCTTGTAGGATAGATACAAAGTGACAGTAAGATTCCATTTAGGTCTTTTGTCTTAATAATCACATTAAAATTATCTTATGAGGCAGGATGTTTTAATTGTGAAAGTGTAGGCTCTAAAAGTCACCATGTCTCAGTTTGAATTCCAGGTGTCTTCAGTTCTTAACTTTGTCGTCATGGATAAGACAGAGAGAAGCCCATATATCTTAAAGAATTCTAGAAAAGATTGGGGTGCCAGAGTGGCTCAGTCGGTTAAGTAGCTGACTCTTGTTTTCGGCTCAGGTCATGATCTCAAGGTTCACAAGTTCAAGCCCCACATTGGACTATGCACTGACAGTGTGGAGCCTGCTTGGGATTCTCTGTCTCCTTCCCTCTCTACTTTTCCGCTGATCATTGTCTCTCTTTGTCTCAAAATAAATAAACTTAAAAATAAACAAATAAAATAAAACAAGCTCTTGGCTTCCAGGTATTCCCTGGTTAAAGAGCATATACTAGAACCTATACAGAGCAGTGATGGGTGAAGGGGCACATATTAACTGCTGCAAAAAGCGACCTCCAGACTTTAAGAAGGACTGGAGATAAGAAGAACTGCAAACATGAAGACAAAAAGAAGCTGGGACCACTTTGAGTTAATACAGCATTACGTAGTCCAGATTCTGCTCTGTCACTGGATAAAGGAGTTGAATAGCAAAATAAGCTATGGGAAATGAATAAGGGGAATGCTGTTTATTATCTCCCAAAGGCTCTTGCATGTATTATAGCATTAGAGCATGATGATTACCAATGTGCGTAATGTGACTTACTCATTTAAAAAAATTGAAATAAAAAACTAAAAGATAAGAAATTATTTGTCTCAGAGTTTCTGTAAGGCAATGATGAGTAGTAAATATTTTCTTTTAGAGATTAAGCATTAATTATCTGGAAAGTTTTACTTATCCTGAACATCTAATTCCCCAGAGGGTACAGTATAAATGAAATATCACTAGCTTCTTACCAAAGGTGATATATTATTGCATACTATGTAGAGCAAATGTCTATTAATTTCATTTAACTTTTGCCTTCAAGTAAAGCATGAGTCATTTATTAAGAGATAATTAAAATATGACTGTAGCATATTCATACAGAATCAATAAGCACAAAATATCTTATAGCTATTATGTGCCCATTTGCTGCCTTACATAAGAATTATATATTCAAATAACTTAATCAAGATTAATAAATAAAATTATACGTTTATCATTACTTTAGAATATTACATATTATAGCTTTCTATACATACCCATTGTCCTTTAATTATTTATGGTTTAATTAATGTAATGGATTACTTAAAACATATTGGAATAAAACCAAGTACTGTCTATTCATATTTACCAAGCACCAAGCAAGGTTCTGGGGATTGTCTCATGCGATTTCACAGCAGCGTCTACAGAGTCATTCACGATAAATAGAGATCCTCTTCTTTAAAAATGATAAATTATTTAATAATTGAGGAGTTTTAACCTATGAAGAGGTAAATTTCTGAGCATCAGAGCAGTTGGGAGATTAGTCATGATTCCAAGCTACTAAAAAGCAGTAAAGGTTCAAAAGTTGGCTACTGTGATCTGTAGTTCAGTGGTTCTCAAAGTGTGGTCCCAATAGCACAGAAATGCACACTCTTGGGCCCTATTGCAGATAGGAACTTTGCAAGAAAGCCCAGGAATCTGGTTATAATCCTCTAGCTGATTCTGATTCAAGATAAGGTTGAGAGTCACCATCAGAGTCAATTTCTTCTTCTCCTTCTCATACAACCAATGGGACAGTGAAATTTGAGTAACAAGAGCCTCATTAGCTACAGTTTTTCTTTGTGCTTCTCTAGATCCATGCTCACCCTTCTGTATTCAACTCTTCATCCTAAGAGGGTGACCCATTGAGAACATCACAAAATAATCCCTAAACCTTAGACTTCTGTTTGAATTCTGTCAATTGGTAACAATGGTGGGACATTTGAAGAAGAGAAGAGAGGGCTGTTGGTGTGTTTATTACCCCAGTTCCTTCTCTATCATGTTGCTGTGGCCGGGCTTCAATTCACAATTAATCCTAAGAGTCCCATTTTAGAGACACTCCAGGCAGTTTTCTCCCTAGTTTATAGAAACTGTCTCATCCCCTTGTGCCAGGTAGAAATGAAGCCTCGTGGTTTTCTTATATCTTTTTTTTTTTTAATTTTTTAATGTTTTATTTATTTCAGAGACAGAGAGATAGACAGCGTGAGCAGGGGAGGGTCAGAGAGAGAGGGAGTCACAGACTCTGAAACAGGCTCCAGGCTCTGAGCTGGCAGTCAGCACAGAGCCCGACGCGGGGCTCGAACCCACGAACCATGAGATCATGACCAGAGCCGAAGTCGGCTGCTTAACCAACTGAGCTACCCAGGCGCCCGGGTTTTCTTATATCTTAACCACAACTTTTTGTTAAATTCTTTTCAAGTTTCCCAGTAAAAGTGTGACACATATTGCCTATAGCTTTACTGACTAATTTATCTCCATGATCATAATTTAAAGCAACAAATGTGTTGCAAGTCATTTATTTTTAAAATGGCCATTAGTGAAGTTTCTTTGTTACTTCTTGGCCAAAGCATTTATGGGACAGTGTAAGTCTTCTATCTGTCTCTTTGACAAGGGAGCCACATAGTTGCCGAAGTCACTGGTTAGAAATGACTCCCATGCCTCTTGTCAATTTTTATACAGGTAAAAATAAACATTTTAATAAAGAACTTTTAAAACTAAATAAAATGTCCTTTATTAAATTTGAAATATATAATTACTTAAACATGCTTAAACTACATCCCCAATGAACTACAACTAAATTTTAAAAATCCATTTTCTTGTATTTATAGTTTGTGTAACACTGGTTGTAGTCGTCAGGTTAGGATAAGGTATGTTGTTATAACGATTTATAAAATCTCAGTGGTTAAACACCATAGAAGTTTCATTTCTCCTCATACACAAATTGTCTCATTGACCAAAAATTGGCTTCCTTTCTCCAGCATGGAAACCTTTTCCTATGAGGGAAGTAGGGTGAAAGTAATGGGGGTCCCATGAATCCTGGCCTGGTATGCCCAGGTTACAGCCTCTGTACCATAAATTTGTGGCAGGGTTAAGAAAGGAGACCCAACCTCTTGGCTGCACTCTCCTGAAGTGGAGCTTGCAGCTGGAGCTGGTGGATGAGTGAGAAATACTGACAGTCTGTGCCTTCTGTGGAGATGCCTTAGCCCTTGCCTAGGAGCTAAGAAGGAAGGAAGCTCCAGCTTCTGGACAACACACACTAGGAATAGAGCTTTTGCTATGCTGAACTGAGGAATGAGAGGGGAGGAGCAAGTCCTTTCTAAAATGCTACAGACACACTACCTAATTTAGTCGTTTTCTTGAATAAAGTCTCTTCATGTGCTGTTTGCTCTGGGAAAAAACTCCAAAGATTGTAACTGTTTGTTGTTTTATAATTTGTGTCCATTTCTTGTTGTTTTACTGGGATGTGGGTCCACGGAACACATCATACAGCCATTCTAGAAATACCAAAGAGTTGTTTACACTTTTTTCTAATTCCAGTTAATTTCTAGAAAACTCACTCTTATGATTAGTTGGAAGATTAAAAACTCTCTAGTAACTCATCATTCCATTAAACCATTACTCAATATAGGGGACGTTCTTATTGAAAAACAAGCAAAATTTGCCAAGCTCCTAGTTATTATAGACTGACTTGTGTCCCAAAATTCATATGTTGAGGTATTAACTCCCAATATGATGGTATTTGGAGACGGAGCCTTTAGGATACAAAGGTTTAGATGAGGGTGGAGCCTTCACAATAGAATTAGTGCCCTTATAAGAAGAGATACCAGAGAGGTTGTAGTCTCTCTTGCTATGCCATGTGGGAACACAGAAAGAAGGCAGCCATCTGCAAGAAAGTAGCCAGCTCCAAGCCACGAAGAGGGCCGTCACCAAAACCCAACCATACTGTCACCTTGATCTCAGACTTCCAGCCACTAGAACTGTTGTTTAAACCACTCCATCTATGGTATTTTGTTATGGCGACCCAAGCTGACCAGACACTGGTACTTGTGCTTTGGTCTTATTATACGATGTTGCTATTTGACACTACTCCCGCATATTCTAATGAATATCTATTCATAGCAAGGGTCCCATCTTTGGTGAACCAGTTCCCTCCACCAATCTTGGTATTAGGTTTCAATTTTAGAGTCTATTTAGAACTTAGTTCACTCTCAAAGGCACAGCTCATACTCTCACGCCAATGACATTAATTCTAGAAAAGATGGCCCCCTCTAGCCAGGTATTGTCTGCAACTAAACTTTCCATTTTGGGTGCCTAGGTGGCTCAGTCAGTTAAGGCTCTGACTTTAGCTTAGGTCATGATCTCACCATTTGTGGGTTTGAGCTGTCAGCACAGAGCCCAGAGCCTGCTTCAGATTCTGTGTCTCCCTTTCTCTCTACCCTTCCCCTGCTCATGTTCTGTCTCTGTCTCTCAAAAATAAATAAACATTAAAAAAAAAACAAAAACCTTTAAACATCAACCATTTAATGGTGAACCTGAGTTAGCAACCAAAATCTCTCTCCTGGTGAACTTTTAAATAAATTTTCTTCTAATCAACATGAGTTAGGTCAGTGGCATTGCATCAGAGAAGGGTTAATAATATTAAACTTAAAAATGGTTATGGTCTCAATTCCTCTCTCTTCAAATGTTTTTGTTCCAATTCAAATATGTCCACTTTCTACCTACAGATAAGCTCTGCATTTCAAGCAGCTTTTGGAGAGATTTGAAGCCACAGACTACTTATTTCACAAGTTTCCAGATAAAATTCTTCCTATTTTGTTTATATTTACATACATAAATATGTAAGGGTCATTCTAACAACTCTTTCCTGAATAAACTAGTTCTCTTCTAAGGTGACCGACTCTATACACCAATAAAGAAAGCTGATTTTGTCATTTTATAGAATTGTAAAGGTTTTTTTAAAATTGCTAAAAAAAACACTTTATGCATTTAAGAACATCCTAATTGAAAGATTAGCACAACTAAGAACTTACAAATCATTGAATTATTTCTAAAATGTATTTATATTTCTGCTACTTTTTATTTATTCTCTGTATCAGTTCTATAAAACGAGCAGTGCATTTTCGTTCTTGCTTTCACAGGTACACGTGTATTTTATAAGGTCGCTGGTGATATATTTTGCTATACAAATCATAAATACAGTTTATGCACAGAGCTCAGGTTTTTTATATGCCTATATCCAAAGGATATTCATATTTGATAAATTCTGATTGAAATCTGAGGCAATTAAGTGGTGACGACCTTGGCATACTAGTGGCTATATTTTTCATTAAGACAATGGCAGTCCTTTACTTAGGTCTGACTGAGTAGAGAAGAGTCAAGTTAGGCCCACATCATGTTTAATTTCTTGTCCCTCAAATATACACAGTGTTAATTCACACTAATCAAATCTACATAGTAGCATTTGCTTTATTAGACCAAGTTACCTTACTTAGAATTCCATTCTTTAATTTAACGAAAAGCTGTTAATCTACCAAAAGGCAAAACAATTACCGACTTTGCAGTGGCTTTTATCTTTTATTTTTTTCTTTTTGATATCATGAATAGAAAATTCTACTACATTCTACATTGTTATAAAATATTCCAATAATATCCAGTTTATAGAGTGAAATATAGTTATTCACTTTGACATTTTATTCCCATTCTCTCTTTTCTTCTCAGAGGCAATCTTTCTCACTAGCTTTTATATCCTTTAATGCAGGCATTTCTACTCACTTCTAGATACAATTTACAGGATAGTGAATAAGACTTATCTGCTATCTTTTTCTAGGGTAATCCAAGACATAGTATATAGTATTTAATCTTGACAATCTGGACTTTCTGGAAATTCTGTGACCCATGTAAAGCCCTTTAACAAATTATTTTTCTGCTTCTGAATCCAGAATATATTCTCTTATTGGTAATAAGAACTCTGAATGGCATAGGCTTTTCTTGACTCTTTTCCTCAGAAGATCACCATGGGTAATAAACTCTGAATGTCTGATTATCATTAAATAAATTTGCCAAATAATAATTTAGCTGCATACCCTATTTTTGTGCTGTTATTCTACTTTCTTCTAGATTCAAGGGTGTGGACAAGTGTGATGGCAACATAATTCTTTTTTCTTTGTAGGCACCTTGTTCTTCCTGCCTTGAATTTACAAGAATTTTTTTATTGATTCTTAGAGTGCAGAAGTTTTATTAGGAAATGCTTGGTTTTGTGTGCTTTTGCTCATCAGTGTGACCTTCAATTAGTGAACTTTTTTTGTGACATGTGTTTATTTAGTTATTCCTCAGTTCAGGAAAATTTTCTTCTAATTCCTAAATTCTTGTCTTTCCATCCTGAGTTTGTACTTCACTTTATAAATTTCCATTTTTCATTCAATTCCACTTGAATATATTCTCCAACTTCTTATCTTTTCCCCATGATTTTGTACTTTTGCTCTTGTAACTGAACTATTTCTTGCATTTGTTTTCCAACCACTAATTTTGGTTTGAATATGTATTATTTTTTTCCTTCAATAGAGCTACTGATTTATTGTTAGGAAACTAGTTTGTTGTTTGTTTAGCTTAAGAAGTCCTCCTCGAAGGCACCTGGATATCTCAGTCCGTTGAGCATCCAACTTTAGTTCAGGTCATGATCTCACATTTCATGAGTTTGAGCCCCAAATGAGGCTTGCTGCTGTGAGTGCAGAGGCTGCTTTGAATCCTCTGTCTCACTCTCCCTCTGTCCCTCCCCCTTTCGTGCTCTCTTTCTCTCTTAAAAATGAATAAATATTTTTTTAAAAAAGTCCTCTTCAGACTTCACCTTTATTTCCTAAGAATTCATATATTTTTCTTATTGAGATTGTTATCTGTCACCCCCACCCCCATCTCCATTTGTTGAATATATATTCTGTTTGTTTGGACTGAACATTTTCTTGGGATCTGAACTGGGCTTGTACTTGCTCAGTTTCAGGGTGAGAGAGGATTTGCTCCTTTAGCTCTTGCTTGGCCACTTACAGGTCAAAGAAATATGACACACTTATAAGGCATTGATGCTGACCTTACCTCCAATGGTACCTAGGTCCCTCCAGAGATCTCTGGTCCTCCCCGAAGCTCCTGTTCAGGCTGCCCAGTCCTCAGGAGAGAAAAGTTCAAGTCTCACTTGCTTCCTTGTCTGGAAAGGAAAACTCAATGTATTTGGTAGTAAAGTGAAGGAAGAGTCACATAGAAGTTAGAATTCTCCATAAATTTCATGACTGATATTGTGGACTTACTTTATCTTCAGTATATTAATTGTTTTTTCTTCTTTTCCTAGGTGACTTTAGTAAGGTGAAAAAAACAAAATATGGATTCAGCTTCTGTCTTAACACTGATCTTTCAGCCACTCATGGCTTTTGTCTCTAAATTTTTATGCCTCTTTTCCCACAGCTCTAGCTTTCATGCCAACAACATTTTCTCTCAACTGACGGACATGTCAATGGGGAATCAACGTTGAGCAAAGAGAACTGTGTAGTACTGTCAACTCACACCACAAGGGAACCCACGTCCACACTGGCTTTGTTTCCAGCATCTAGCTTTCGAACATTTTGTTTCTAGATTCCCAAATGTGATTTCTACCTTCAAATTCCACTAGTTAAGATGGTATCATATTAATATCTTACATTATCATAAAACAGATACCTTCAAAATAATAGAATATCTTTTTGACTTGCTGGTTAACAGCTGCTTGGGATCATGTCTGTCAGTTCTGTACATGACAATAAGGAAAGAATCAGTTTGAAGTACATGTTTTTTGCCCTATTTTCCTTGTTCACACCTGATAATGCATTCTTTTGATAATAACAGATAATTTTTAAAAAGACTACATCTTGAGCAGTACTCATCTCCCTCCCTGACTTTGTAAGTTTCTCTAAATTAAATTTTTAAAATTAAATGTTGTTAAAGATTTAACTAAATTTAATCAGAATTAATCAAATCATGCCACACAGAGAAGCTTATGGACTTGCTGGACTAATGGTATTTTAGCAACATTTTAAAGTATCCATAAGTATATTAAATATTTCATTCTAATAGTTTAGGCTTTTACATTGAAGGCTTTAATCAATCTGGAATTTATTTTTGCAATTTTATGACTAGTGTGAGGGAGAGATCCAATTTCACTTTTTTCCATATAAGACAATCCCACATTATTAATTAAAAAAAAAACTATCCCATTTCTAAAATTTTTATAACATTTTGAAAGTATGATTTTATAAATATAATTATTTATTTTCATGTCAAATACTATTAATTAATCCTAACAATTGGCTTTACAAGGCAAATGTTAGACTCAAAACTTTTAAATCTGAATGATTACTTCTAGATATTAAAACAAATGAGGAACATCACCCAAATCAACAAAAGATCATCATATTTTGGACTAAGTTATTTTTGTTAAAGTAATCATTGCATTAACTCAAAATAAAATGAAATAATTTTCTTTTAGATGGAGTTAAGTGCTTGACAATGGATTTCATACTTTGAATAACTGAATCCAGTACCTGTCTCGCTTTGTGAAATTTGACAGTTAAATCTTCTTAGGTGGAGCTAAAAATTTCTGCCTCTCTGTAATATCATGTTGAAAAAATGGGACTAGGCTCATGGAGTTTCTGTCGGTTAATCCTGAATTTCACTGGATAAAAATATCTTCCACAGTGTGAGGAATATCTGAAAGATGAGAAAAAAAGACAGTGATTGATATACACAAATATTTTTAAATTTTAGGAAAGAAATTTATCTTTAGTTTTTACATTAGAAGCAAAACAATTTTTTTTTACTCAAATCAGAAAATCTGTCAATTGCTGATCTGTTACTTTTAGACAGTGCGCTGTTTGCTGTTAATTACAGCAAGGTATTGGAAAAGCAGTCATATCTAATTATATAGATGAAAAGTGAAGAAAAAATCCTATGAGGTCTATATCTTTGCATTAATTATTAAATAATTTAAATTCTATATGCTCTGGTGATTCGAGAAACTTTAAAATGTCTCTACCTAAGGCATATGTTTAAAAGAAGTATGAGGTTCAATATTAAAATGAGTAATTTGCAAACTTCTACTAAGAACTTCAATTACAGATTGGTGGAGAAATAATAACCAGATCTTACATGGTTTGAAATGAATGAAATGATGTACTTTTTGTCGGAGTAGAAGTGAGAATGTCCTTGCTATTTTGCCTCAGGTAGTAGATTACATTTAATTCTTATATATGCAAGTATAACTTCGATTGGTGCTTCTTTTAGTTTATTTCCCTTTAGTTTGAGTTCCTAAAGATGCATGGAGATAGAGCAGCTGCTTCACCCTTGTCATAGCAGGTAATATTAAATGCCTACCCAGAATTTTGGCCTCTGGTTACACTGGCAAATATATATTTCTCCAAGGAACCATTCGATTGAGACCATATTTCAGAAACATATGAATTTTAATAATCTCAGGTTTAAGCTGAATTAACCAAGTAGGTGAAGACAGGTCTAGCCATTAACTATAATTGTCTAGAGTTCCCATCTGCCAGGTGGTTTAGACCAGATCTCACAGAAAGGAAGAAGTATTTACCAAAAAGTTGTATTTGAACTCAGGCTGTCCCTTTGTCCCATCCGTGAATATAAATGTATATCTTAAATGCATTGTGTTGCAAATCTCAAAGCCCAAAGCTTTCTTTTGCATGATTAACAAACCAAAAAAAAAAAAAAAATCAAACTTCTTCCTTGGTATCTGGAGAGACAGGTATGTGTAGATAAATAAAAGTTGTTTTGTTATCACCTGGTATTTTGTGATGTTTGCAACATTCTGAGTCCTTGGCTGCACATTTATGTAGCAATTACTGATTGAGCATCTCCTTTAAGGAAACTGATTCTAGATATTAAGCATAATTAATAAACAAGATGGTGAGGGTCCCTCACCTCCTAGATGGAGACAGCTTTCTAGTATTGCCTTCATGATTTTTCTGGGCCACTGATCCTGGTGGTTTTATGCCCTCACTGCTGCCAAGTCCTTGGGCCCATCAGCTGCCTCTCTGTAGCTGCAGACCTCTTCTAGACTGTTCTTCTAGGTGACAGACACTTCGTATGCCTCCCAGGACAAGATCTTTCAAAGGGATTTATCATAACAAAGCTCCTGCACCCTTTATGACACACTGATTTCATTTATGCCAGTGGTTCCTGGACTTGGTTGTGGATCAGAATGACTTCATGAGATGTTGAAAAGATACAGATTTCCTCTTCCTCTTCGTGTTTACTGAATTAGAGTAACTGGTAGCAAAGTCCGATCATCTACGTTCTTAACAATGTCAGATAATTCTGATAGAGTGGGAAGCACAGCCCCTTAGTTCACCTGGTCCCATGAATCCCTTCAAATCTGAGCCCTGCTGTTCAGTTCCTCTCACTCCTAGCAAACTCGTTCATGTGTTTGGTTTTGGCTTGTTTGTCTGTTTCGAGACCTCAATTTCCTTTTCCTTTCTCTGACCCCAAATGAGGATTTTCAGTTTATCACGAGAGTTTGAATAGGCCTAAACCTTAACCATGAGTATGTTTGAGTTCATTCTCACAAGACTTTATAAAATTCCAAGTTTGAGGTTTCCATTTTTACGTCCCTGGGCTAGGACCAACATTCCACAATAGCTACAAGATCCCTTCACTATTTACTAAAAATACCAAATCTCGTGTGCATACAGAACAGACTCCAGAGGGTGATGGTGTCTAAAACCCCGGAAACTGAATGTCATCTTCAGCTCGGCCTAATTACAGTTACTCATAAAATTTCTGTGGGAAAGAACACTAGTTGAGATAAAGATGCATATTAAAATATTAATCTAACAAAAATATCTTTAAAGTTGGCTAATATTCACTTCTGGAAATATGAAGTTATCTTTGGAGAAAAGTAAAAAAAATGATGGTGGTAAAGAGCAAGCACATGTTGAGACAGAGCCATTTGGATTCAAGTCCTGGCAATGAGGCATTCTATCAGGGTGGTCGAGACACAATGTTTAACTTCTAAGGTCTAGTTTCCCTCACTGGTGCTGAAATGCTAGCAGTACCTAGTTTATAGGGTTATTCTCAGTATTAGTTGAGACGAGGCACATTAAGCACTTAAAATAATACTTAGCACACTATAAGAATTAAGAAACAATGACTGCTATTTATATCATTATTATTGATATTATTATCATTATAACTAAAAAATATAGAAAGTTGTCAATGTTAGGTAGAACTCCTTGGGTAAGTTCTGTAATAAAAATTATGGCATAACAATAAGCATTTTCTTATGACCATTTACATAATTTTTTTCTCTCTTTTGGAGGAGTGGTGGAAAAGGGATTTTTGCCAATGTCTCCAGTCATCATAAAGAAGCCTGGATATTTAAATTAAAAAATGATCCCCTTTTTGGTTTAAATATCAATCATGTTTATAGTCATGACATATGTTGAGAAGAGTATAGTTGACAAGCTATTTCTGGTTCAGTTGGAAGACATCAAGAGTTTACTGACTTTTTCTGAGATTCACATTCTGAAAATTTGATTATAGGCAAATAAAATTATTCGAGACGTTCTGTAATCAAAAGTACTTTCTGTAATATAACACTGTATGTTAATTATTCTCTAATAAATAAAAATCATAAAAAGTTCTTTCTAAAGAAATCTTATGCAAATCAATATGGGGAATATTTTTTTTAATGTTTTTAATGTGTTTTATTTATTTCCGAGAGAGATAGAGAGAGAAAGAGAGAGAGAGAGAGAGACAGCGTGAGCAGGGGAGGGTCAGAGAGAGAGGAAGACACAGAATCCAAAGCAGGCTCCAGGCTCTAAGCTAAATGTCAGCACAGAGCCTGACGCGGGGCTCGAACCTACGAACCGTGAGATCATGACCTGAGCCGAAGTCGGACACTCAACCGACTGAGCCACCCAGGCGCCCCAATATGGGGAATAATTTTAAATAAAAATTATGTACATTTATCCTATGCAAATGCACAGTTACACATATAAAATACTTGAGAATTTTTTAAATTATATATCAAATGAGAATAATTTATTGGATATAAAAATGAAAAGAATATCATCAATATAATGATCTGACTTCATTTTTTTGAGAATTATAACAGAAATAACCTATCTGACCTCTCTCTATATCTAATTCTAAAACAGCTTTGCAAGTTATCACTGGTCCATTGCTCAATATTTAATTAAAAGTAGACTTTACAGAACACAGACATTAGCTTAAGGGAACATACAATATAAGTTAATGGAATGCTTCCTTCTTTCATTTTACCTTGAACCAGTTTTTTCACAACAGTTTGTGATAAAATTCTGAATATATTTGCTCTTAGTGGATATTAGTGGATGTCACAAAGAAAAAACCAATACTGTAAAAGTATAGGTGACACAATTAAACCTTGAATATTTAGTGTTTTCTTAAAATAATTTTTTAAAGCTTATTTATTCACTTGGGAGGGGGCAGAGGCAGAGAGAGAGGGAGAGAGAGAAACCCAGGCAGGGTCCATGCTGTCAGCATGGAGCCAAAAAAATGGTGAAATCGTGACCTGAGCCAAAATCAAAAGTTGGACGCTTAACCAAATGAGCCACCCAGGTGTCCCTAGTAATTTTTTAATAAAACTGTTTACAAGTTTCACACTGTAATGTACAGTGTTACATTACATTAAAGGAAAATCTACTTATAAAGTATGTATTAACCATTTCTAACCGATTGTGATTAAAAAACCTTAGACTCCTTTCCAGAGGTGGCTACAGAATTTCTATATAGGAGAGTCCTATGACTTGATTATCTGTTTGGTACAGAAGACAAAGACATGTCTTGATAGGGTGGTAATACAATAACCTCGTCATTGTGAGATAGAGTTTTTCTATTTGCAATGGCTTGAGCAAACATGGTTCTATGGTTAGGCCGGGGTAAGTAGAAGTGAGGGAATATCTACCTTTGGGCTACCATGGCTCCCTTCTCTCATAAATTACTAAAACAATAAACTTGGCTGCAGTTACCTCAATTTTTTTTTATTTTTTTAATGTTTATTTATTAGAGAAAAAGACAGAGAGAGGAGGGGGAGGGGAGAAAGAGAGGGTGCCACAGAATCCAAAGCAGGCTCCAGGCTCTGAGCTGTCAGCACAGATCCCAGTGGGGACCACAAACTGGGAGATTAGGACCTGAGCTGAAATCCATGCTTAACCGACTGAGCCACCTGGGTGCTCCAATGGCCGCTGTTATTTCAACTTTAAAAGGAGGTAAAGAATTAAGGAACTCACAAGGCAATAATAAAATTTAACATATCTTACAATTGATTCTAACAATCTGGAATTATACTGTACTGTACTTTTAATTTTATACTAGAACTGTTGTACATTTCATAGATGGCTGTGACTTCTAAACACATTACAATATGGGAAATAATAATTCGACTGTGAGACATAAAATAAAGAACATTAAGCAAAGACTTTTTACTTAAATGTACCCATGCAGATTCAGCCTCGGGGGAGTGATGATAACAAAAAGGATCATACATCATGAGAATTACTACTTTATTGAATGACAAGATCCATTTGTCCCTTCTTTTACAGAGAAAACTGCTAAAGAATAAAAAAGAACTTGTTCTTAATTTTTCTATGTGTAAGCTGCACTTTGAGGCATTAATTTTTACCTGATTAAAAAAAATCTGTATCAGCAGAGAATTCCATACTGGCATTAAAACTCTTCCCAGATATTTCTCTTCTGATAGATTAACAAAACAGGCACTCGTTCCATTTCTCAGCTCAGGACTTTAGGGATGTAAACAATTACTCTCATCCAGCATAAAGCTGAATTTCCTGGCTTGGAAAGCAAATGTATACACAGTTTGATTCTATTTACACCATTCTGTGCCATGAATTTCTAGGTTACTTATACATATTTGTCACTTTCCTTTAGTTCCTAGCATGCAAATCTAATTGGCTGGCTGTCTTACAGTTTACCTCCCCCCCAAATAAAAGACTGCATTATGAAGCACACATCTAATGAGATAGAAAATCAGGATGAACATATGATTCCTCCTTTGCCTCATAAATCCCCAAAGACCATATGAATACATTTGAGGGAAAAAATACTATTAAAAGGAAAACTGGCCTTACAATCTCATTCTAATGGGATACACAGAAGAAATATGAATATTGCACTAGAGTTAAGCTGGTAAAATGTTAGGTTGATGGATGTTTATGGAAAATGCATGTGCTTCTTCCTAGGGAAGTGTGCATACAAGCTTTCATAGCTTCCACAATATACATGAGTGATGTTTCCTTTGCTTGCTCTATATAATCATTCAAAGTAGGCAAATATATAGGTGAAGTCCAAAATTTTGCTTGTTAGCTTCATTCAAAATATTCCGATGCTATATTGTGAGTTATTCTCTAGTGAATAACTGTAATAAACATAACCAACATCAGTACCGGGCTTTATCTTTATTACTGCCAAGTGAAGGTACATATCAGCTTTGTTTACCTGTGCTAGCCTAACTGGCAAATAAAGTGCACACTGGTGAACTGTCCCAGGGTTCTACTTCACTATTTTCAGCCTATGGCCCACTTTGTACTTTTGACATAGTGGAGTAAAGATGGAGAGATTGGTTCTGGTACAGATCAGGTTCTCATTAGAGTGAATTGAATTCTTTAATCAACAACATACTTTTTATAAGAAATTAAAACCAATGTTTGGAGATTTCCTGTTTTCTAATGGTTTACTTTTCTCTTTTTAAAGTAGCCTTAAGCCAAAGTGAAGTTGAAGGTTGGGGGGGGATGGAGCTTATGCAATCCAGAAGTTTGTTGACGAAACTTTTTTGATGTCTTCTAATTTATAATGGAAAGTGAACCTCCCAGAATAGTATAAAAAGCAAGCAAATCACATAATTCTAAGTCAAAATTTTAAATACAAAACAGTTCCTAAAATGCTCATATTTAAGCTTTGTGCCTTTGTTGCAAATTCTTATTTCATGAGCAGTTTATTCTGTGTGAAAAGCAAGTATCTATATACCTAACTATGGATATACTAAGTAGAAATGGTAAGGCTAATCTCCATAGAGAGGAAAAACTCAAGTCTCAATTTAGTGCATTGATCTTTTGTGTGTGCTTCCGTAATTGAAGTAAATAGAGGTATTCAGACAAAGCAAGGAATAGAACTAAAATGGGTAATGTTTATACATCTTTTCACTTTCAGAATCTTGTTTTCTAAAACTGAATGTTCAGAAAAGACATGTAGAAATCTAAAACTAGTCTGGTTTTGTATTTTCCTCCAGAAGGAGTTTATTGCTGATTAATTGACTCCTTTCAGTCAACTCATTATATTTCTTTTTTTAATCTGTTCTTTCTTCTTATGTTCAAACACTCCTTCTGTTTTACTGCTACACAGTAATTTTTCATTATTTTGGTGACAAATTTAAAACATTTTATTATAAAAAGCATTGTTTAGCAGGACTTCATTAAAATTAAATAGCTTTGCTCTGCAAAAGGCAATGTGGGGAGACAAGCCACAGACTTGGAGTAAATACTTTCAAAGACACATCTGATAAAGGACTGTATCCAAAGTACTTAAAGAACTCTTTGAACTCAACAATAAGATAGCAAACAATGCAATTAAAAAATAAGTTAATGAAAAGACACACCGCTAAATAAGATATACAGATAGCATGCATATGCAAAGATTCTCCATGTCACATGACATTAGGGAAATGCAAATTAAAACAACTATGAGATATCATAACATACCTATTAGAAATGGCCAATTAGGGCGCCTTTGCGGTTCAGTAGGTTAAGTGTCCTACTCTTGATTTAGGCTCAGGTCATGATCTCATGGTTCATGAGATCAAGCCCTGCATCAGGCCTGTGCTGACAGGATGGAGTCTGCTTGGGATTCTCTCTCTCCTCTCTCTCTCTCCCACTCCCTCAGGTGTGCTCACTCTTTCTTCTTTCTCTTTGAAAGTAAATATATATATATATGTATATATATATATATATATATACAAATAAAAGAAATGGCCAAAGTCAAGAACACAGACAATGCCAAATGCTGACGAGGATGTGGAGCAACAGAACCTCTCATTCATTGCTGCTGGGAATGCAGAACCTTTTAGCCACTTTGGACGATAGTTTGGCAGTTTCTTACAAAATTAAACATCCTCTTTCCTTATGACTCGGCAATCACATTTTTTGATATTTACTGAAAACTTACATCCACACATTGTGCATGTGCGGGAACATGGGGTATATGGAAGCTCTGTGTTTTTCATTCAGCATTGCTGTGAACCTAAAACTGCTCTAAAAAATAAAATTTATCAATTAAAAAATATTGCCTCAAATATATTTTCATATGAGTTTTCAAGGCAATGCTCCCTTTCAATTATGTTGAAATATTGTAGATTTTCCCCTCCTCTTTCTCAGAGTTGTACAGGAAGATATTTATTTAAGTCTTCTATTTGCAAAATAGCAAAACATAACTATAGTTCCTTTCACTGTATGTGCTGATGTTTATAGATTTTTGCCTTTCAGACCTTCACCTTGTATTAAGTTACTGTACTGCACAACAACTAACTCCATATGTGAGGGCTATTTGACATTTACTTACAGCATGTCTACTCAAGATTCTTCTGCTCTCTTTTTAGCCATGATAGATAGCCACCTAAACAATCTGGTTTTTTCCTTTCTTTTCTTTTTCTGGAATATTCCAGACAACTTTTCCTTATTGAGAGCATCCATTACTTCCAGAATCTACTTCTATTTCCCGTGAATTTATTTTCCATTGGTAGTTAACAATCATAGGATATAAAATACCTTCACCCATTCCTTTATTCTTTTCATTTTGGTTCTTCTGTTTTTAAAATAAATTTTAAAAGATAGTCACTGTTAGACTGAGATGCAAAACTCTAGTGATTGTCAAGGATAAATACCAAGTTTTCTTTCTGATTAACTCAGCTTCTTTATTCTGAATTTATATATGAAGGTAGATAAATGTCAAATCAATTTTTCACTGTCCTTGCTAATATTTTCCAGTTGTTCTGGTTCAGAAACTTTTATGAATGTATGCTGAACCTAGTTTATCTGCCACTCTAGATCTATTCAACCATGTCTCCCCAGGACGTTGGCCAATTGCCTTGCTTCTTGGCCAGAGCAGCTCTAGCAGAAGGTCCATGCTGTTCCCAGAGCTGTGAAGCTCTGAGACCCACCACTGTTATCAACCCCACTGACTGAAGGACCCTTTGTTTGGTGCCAGCTGACAAGAAGAGATCCCTGTGCTTGCACAGTGGTTGGATTATGCCCAAGGAAGTTTGGATTTCACTGGTGATTTCCTAGAGAATTGGCCATGTTAAACCAAACAGGCATATGGGGTATTAACGCCCTAAGGGGAAGGTTTTGACCAAGGACATAAGGAAGGCAGGAAAGATTCAGCAAATAAATCCTCCCTCCCCTCCCCTAGTTGACTGTTTCCAGATATAAGGGTTTCCATGTGGCCTTCTTGGATATGTCCCATGTAACGGAGAACAAAATGTATTTTAAGGCAAAGCTGTGTCCAACTCAAATGCACCATCTTGCGTTTGCTCTTCCACCTTCCTTGCTTCACTTTACGTTACCTTTGACTCCTGCTTGTTGGGCATTATATTCCTAACGTAGCATTAACCTTTCATTTTTGCCTCTGGCTCTGTGTTCTAAGAAATCAAGATTGTGTGTGCGTGTGTGTGTGCGCGTGCGCGCGCGCGCATGCGTGCATGTGAATGAGAAACCAAAAAAATGTGTTTCTCACTCTATCGCTTTTCAACATACAGTAGATGTAATTTGTCATTGGGAGTCTTTCTGGTGCTCATCTTTTATACGTAAAGTAAAAATATGCCAGAAAATAATTTTAGAGAATAGAAAGTGCTGTGAATACATGTAGTGCATTGTCTAATGCAAAAATTCCACTGATGTCAACATGTTAAGCTGGCACCGTTGGGCAGAGAAGAGATATAAGTTAAAACATGCTTTATTTCTTTTTCATTGGGAGGATAACAAATAGTGATAACTCTGTAATTTGTTACAAAAGCAGCTTTAAATGGGTAAGATTAAAGTCTGAGAGTGGAGCACCTGGGTGCTCAGTCAGTGGGTGTCCGACTTTGGCTCAGGTCATGATCTCATAGTCTGTGGATTCGAGCCCAACGTCGGGCTCTGTGCTAACAGCTCAGAGCCTGAAGCCTGCTTCAGATTCTGTCTCCTTCTCTTCCCCCCACTCAATCGCTTTCTGTCTCTGTTTCTCAAAATAAAATAAAGACATAAAAAATATTTTTTTATAAAAAAATAAAGTATGAGAGGAACAATTAGCATAGAAGTAGAGGCATAACTTTACAGCAGTAGAATAAAACAAATGAAGCAGAAAATATCACAAAAACAAAGAGTAAGAAAGGTAGGTAGCTTGAAATATAATAATAGAAAAAATAATAGAGGAACTGTAGGTTAATACAAGTCAATAACTATAATGAATGTAAATAAAAATTTACTTGAAATTTCTTTATGAAAAGATAGTCAAGAATAAGCTGAAAAAGAATTTAAAATAAAGAGCTATAAATGTAATTATTTTCTCAGGGTTCTCTAGAGAAACACAGTCAACAGGCTCTATCAATTACCAAAATTCAAACCGGGGAGATTTAAAAGCATGGCTCTGGTGCCAGAAGAGGAGAACGTACCAATGAAACATAACTGGAGTCGGTATATTTCAAATAAATGTTGGAAGAATGGACTATTTAATAAACTTGTCCAGATAACTTTTCATTTGAAAAAAAATTAATCCCTACTTCCCAAAGTTGGAGAAACTCTAAGTAAGTTCCTAAATATAGTGCTTTTAGAAAATATGGAATATGTTAATACTTTGGTATTTAAGTGGCCTTCTTAACAAGATAAAAGCAAAAGCAATAGATTAAAAATGTGTGCACAGCTAATATAAAATATTTTTATGGCAAAAGATAACATAAACAAGGCTAAAAGCATTTTGTAGGGAAAAATTTCAATCAATAAATGGAAGAGATCCAATCTCACAAGTCATCAGGATAATGCAAATTAAAGCAAGAAAAAACATGATATTTACCCATCCGACTGGTATGTATAAGAAAAATTATATTGGATACATGTGTAGAAATATATACTGTTTATAGGGATTTAATATAATACAGACACTTTGAGAGTCATTGTGGCAGTAAAAATTAAAATTTTATACAAATTATTCAGTTCTCAAGATCTACCAACAGAAACACTTATATCTGCATGAAAGGAAATACTTACAGAATACTTACTGATTTCAATAGCAGAAATTAAGATAACCTAAATATATCCATCCATTTAGAGAATAACTAGATAAACTTTTACTTGCCCATACTATGCAATACTATACAGTACTTAAATTGAACAATGTAGTTGAATAAGTAAGTACTCTTCTGGAGGGGAAACAAATTACAAAACGCTGCCTAACAAAGAGCAAAAGAAATTGCTAAATAGTACTTGTGGTGCTTTGTGTACATGTACATAGAAACATAGCTAATATATATATTTTTATGGATGCAAATGCTTAACTATTTCCTCTGAAAAACCTAAAAGTATACATTGAACTCATAAATATGCTTATATCTCATTAAGGGGACAAAATTAAGGTTAATCAGCAAAATAAATTTTAGTCTTATCGATAATATCTTAACATTTTATAATGGAGATATTCATGCATTAATATAACTAAAATTTAACTAAAACTTAATTGAATAACTAAACTAAATAACTAAATTTAGAATAACTAAAATTTAATTTGAAATATAATGAACATGAGTGAGGAAGAAGACCAAATTCTTAGTTATTCATTGGCCTGGGGTATGAGTAGTTTCATACCGTCTGTCCCTATAGCATAGCAGCTTTATGAGAATTATATAACAAAATGTATGACAACACATTATGATACGTAAAACATAATAGAAATTCTAGATTTTATTCAAGGTTTTTTTTTACTTTAGGCAAAATGGTTTTTAACACTGTCAGAATACAATGAAATCTTTGCCAACAGGAATATTACTGACCATTAAGTTATTGGAAAATGCCTGGAGCTAAAAAAAATTAATTTCCTCTCAATCACTTCCCCTTTCAGAGCTATGTAAAGAGAAATTTCTGATTCTCAGAAAAGACCTATAAAGAAACAGTGTGTTGTTAGCTCATGAAATAGAAATAGCAGTGTATATATGAGAGGAAAACAGAGAATATTGATAAAAATTAAGGTTTCATTGATAGAAGAAAATTATTTTAAATTGGCATTTTTGGAGAAGGACAAAAAGCAAAATGATACAGGAAAAAGGAAGTTTTTTGGAAGGTATGGTTTGTTGAATTAATCAAGGAATTGGCCATAGTTATTATTAGTAGTAAGGCAAACTGAAATGTCTGAAAATTACAGGCTTCAGAGTTAGAAAGGATCATACACACACAGACCAAACCCACCCATCCTACAGATAGAGATTACTTATGTAAAACAGATATGTTGAAAGAAATAAATAAAAATAGATTGTTATATGGCTTTATCAAATTTAGCTTGTGAGATAAAGGTAATATGACAAATCATATTTTCAGACTATATTTTAATAAGATTTCTCCCCATACTATAAGGAACCCCCCCCACAGTACATAATTCTCCATTGGTTTTGATGATCCACAATGACTTTTTTTTAAATAGTGAAACCAAATACCATTATATTCAGTGAAACCTGACATTTCCTTCTAGAAGATTTAAAGTTAATATCCCAATTTTTCCAGAACTACCCAATCTAGTCTTTTTCCTATGCTTTATAACTGAGCAAAATATGACATCAGCATCATGGTTGTCTAAGATGTACATATGTGATATATATCATTAATACTTCTTTCAAACTCACCCAGTTCCTATCAATAAAATCTAGTACATTATCCTCTAAATATTCTTCACACCTGCCTATGTCTTTTTCTTTATTCTGTTCCAACCTAAGTTCCCATCATTGCAAACTACAGGGAAAAAATATCACAAGTATATAACTTGATAAATTTTCACATCGTTGTTGAACACGCACAATGATAGCAGTAGATCAAGAAATTGAAACTTTAACAGCATCATAGAGATCATCTCATCTATTTCATCATTACTTTCCCTACCCAAGGTTAAAAGTATTATGACTTTTAATACCATTAGTTTGTCCTATTTTGAACTTTCTATAAATGAGATCATATAGCATTCTCCCTGTTATGCCTGACTTTGTCAGCTTACCATTAGGTTTGTGAGATCCACAGTCACACTGTCACAGCCATAGTTGTTCAATCACATTGCTAGGTAACATTCCTTTCCATGGATTCGTCATAATTTATTTGCCTTTCCAATTGTTAACAGATATTTCAATTGCTTTTGGTTTGGAGCGGTAACAAAATAATGACACGAACATTCTTATGCATTGTTTTTAATGAACATATGCTGTGTTCCTAATGGGTGTATGTCTAAGAGTGGAATTGCTGAGACATAGGGTATGAGTATGATCACATTAATACACGATAAAGAGTAATACAAAGTGGTTGTGTTAAGAGCTTCAACTGGCTCATATGAAAAAGACAATATTAAAATTGTCTGTATTTTTAAATTTACCCATTATAGGAGGTGTGTTTTAATTTATATTTCTCTGATGAACAATAATGGGGAACACTTTTTCATATATTTTTATCTATGTAAATATCTTCTTTTGTGAAGTACCTGTAAATTATTTTTCTATTGGATTCTCTATTTTTTTCATTAGTTAAAACATATATGCATCTGTTGTTAGAAATTTTATATATGTGTATATATATGATATTAATATATAATTCCTATAGGGTAGGAATTATATATAAAATTATGTATTCTATTTATAAATACTAAAATGTGGATATTAAATTTATACAGTATATACTCTAAAAATATCATGTATATACCCTATGTAAATTATATATACTACAAAGTATATAGGGGCACCTGGGTGGATCAATCAGTTAAGCATCCAACTTCTGCTCAGGTCATGATGTCACAGCTTGTGGCTTCAAACCTGTTTAGGATTCTGTGTCTCCCTCTCCCTCTCTGCCCCTCCCCAGCTCACGTTCTGTCTCTCTCTCTCAAAAATAAATAATAAATGTTAAAAAAATTTAAGGGTGTAAAGTGTATATCTTATATGCTTATGTATACTTATAAATATTGAAATATATGTAATTATAGTATTCACATGCTCTTAGTTTTTCACTATTTAAACGGTGTTTTCTAAGAACCAAAATTTTAAAATTTTAATGTAATCTAATACATATCTTTGGCTTTTGTGATGAGCACTTTTTGTGACTTGTTTCACACATCTTTGTCTAACTCAAAGTGAAGAAGGTATTCTCTTATTTTGCTTTTAGAATTTTTAATGTTTTACTCACATTTATATGGGATTGAAGTCACGGTTTATTTTATTTTCATTTACATTTTTAAAACGGTTTATCAATTTTCACACCAAAACCAAAACAACAGAAAACAAAAGCTATTGGAATGATAACTGGCATTGTATTGAATCTAGAGATCACATTGGAGAAAATTAACACCTTTAAAATAGGGAGCCTTCTAATTCATAAAGATAGTCTATGATTTAGGATAATATTTTATAATTTTCAAGGTAGAAGTCTTGCATATTTGCTTATTTAGTTTTACCCCTAAGTATTTGATACTTTGATGTTGAGATAAAAGACATTTATTCATATTTAATTAATTTGTTGTGTATACATAGAGTCATGATTTATATATAGCTACTTTAAAAAATTCCAATATTCTGCCTTGCTTTGTCTGTTTCTTCTGCAAATATTGAAAGATATGTATTGGAGACTCTAACTAAAATTATAAATGTGCATGTTTCTTTTTCAATGTCCGATTTTGCTTTAGTTGCTAACAACTTTAGGCTGTTGTGTCCTTTCAGATTGACTTTGTATTTGATTTGTATTTGACCTTGCATTGACCTTAGAATCATGAAGTATTTCTCTCTCTCATACATCTTACCTTAAAATCTAACTTGCCTAATATTAGTATAGATATCGTCACCACTTCTCTCTTTTGATTACTGTTTTAATTCATTCTACTTATGTCATTTTATATAAGGCATATCCCATTTGAACATAATATACTTGGTTCTTTTTTTTTTTAAAACTGGACTGACAATCTTGGTCTTTTTCTTCTTCCAGAGACAGAGAATCTTAAGTATGCTCCACATTCAGTGTGTAGCCCACATGGGGCTTGATCCAATGCCCATGAGATCATAACTCCAGTGGAAATCAAGAGTCAGATGCTCAACCGACTAAGCCACCCAGGCTTTCAATGGACTGACAATCTTGGTCTTTTGAATGGATGGTTCATTTTATATATATTTAGTGGAATTACAGATATATTTGAGTTAGTATACTTTTCTGCCATTTGTCTTTTCTGATTTATGTCCTCTTTAGCTTTTTAGGTAACGCGTTTTACATTATTCTTTTAGTGCTGATACTGGGGGGCGACATTTTGCATTTTTCATTTCTTTTTTTAATTTTTAATGTTTTATTTATTTCTGAGAGAGAGAGAGAACTACAGCATGAGCAGGGGAGGGTCAGAGAGAGAGGGAGATACAGAATCTGAAGCAGGCTCCAGGCTCTGAGCCGGCTGTCAGCACAGAGCCCAACGTGGGGCTTGAACCCACGAACTGTGAGATCATGACCTGCGTGAAGTCGGACGTTTAACCAGCTGAGCCACCCAGGTTCCCCCGCATTTTTCATTTCTTAACGTAGATGTTAAAGTATTTCTTTTTTGAACTATGAGAGAAATTTACAGTTTAAGCTTTTCCTGATTGCTTTGTTAATGTTATCCTGTATTTTAACTGGAAATATGTTATATATATTAAAAAACATTATTATTATTATTACTTCCAGTTAACGTATTTAATTTTTTTACAGATGCTTATCATTTCTTCTAGATTTCACCTCTTACAGTTTTATGCTTCCATTTGGTATCATTTTTCATGTCCCTCAATTTTAAATTCTAGTTTGACAGAACTTGTCCCCCCGAATATTGAAAATGCTATTCAATTTCCTTCTGAATTTCATGGTTTCTACTTAAAAGACAGTAATCACTATTTTTTGTAACTCCTTTGAGAAACATAATGTATATATTTTCTTGGGCAACTTTCAAAATCTAATTTGTCTGATATTTTTTTCTCTCTGATTTGAGCAAATTATCTACAATGTGTATCTACATGGATCGTGTGTAGTTGCACATGCTTGAAGAAGTTCAGTACATTTCTTGATGTTGAGGGTTATTTTCCATTAACTGTTTAAAATAATCACAAATATTATCTCTTGTAATGTTGCCTTTATCTTATTAATTCTCTGCTTTATCGTACCGGGACTCCAATTACATGGATGCCTTTATTATTTGTATGCTTTTATTATTTGATGGTGTACCTGAGAACTCTACTAATTAGCTTTGTTAATTTTCCTATTTCTTCTATCTTCACTTAAGTTTGAATATTTTCTGATGCTCTAGGTTCAAGTTAATTAATCTTGTCTTTTGCCAGGTTAATTAATCTAGTCTTTTGTTATGTCCATTTTGCTGCTAATACATACAATATGTCCCTAATTTCAAATATAATTTTTAAAAATTCTCTACAATACCATTTTAACTGTATGGACTGTAATTCTATAAAATTATAATAAATTATTTATTAGTTTTGTCTTTTTTCCCTCTATTTTAAAAATATACATGTAATAGTTACATTAAAGTCCTTGTCTGTTAATTTCAATATCAGATTATTTGAGGTCTTTTTTATTATCTTTTTTCTTTCTTTCCATTATCCATCACATTTCCTGTCTATTCGTATCTTTTAACTTTTTTGTTGTAAGTCCCATAATGTCTAAAACATTCTAGAGACTGTGGATATTATTTCCCTTCTTCCCCTAGTAGAAACAATTCTACTATTCCTTTGTTCAGGTGATCAGATTAGGTGATCAACTTGATCACCTCAATCCAATTCAGGTATGATCTGCATGGAAATATAGGTTACAATTTAGTAATCCTTCACTGATTCTGCTTTGTCCCTGTTCCTCATACACAACCATTCCCGGTATTTGACTGACTCGTGCTTATTGGAGGGTGTTTTGTTTTGTTTTGTTTTGTTTTGTTTTAGTTCCTTTGCTTCTTGATCCCTATAACTTCAATATCTGTGTTGACCTGGAAACTGCTCACATATTTGAAGCAAGCCCCTTGGCTCTAGTGCGATTTTGTTTCCTAAATGTCCAGAGATGGCAGAAGATTTCGCTCAGACTTTCAAAAATTTACAAAGCAAACTTGTAATCACCACCACCATCCCCACCACAATCCACCTACCCTCTCACACACAAATAACTCAATAAATGTCTCATCAGGAAAGATGGCCATGGTCTTGGGCTCCACTAGATTCTTTTTTTAATGTTTATTCATCTTTGAGAGAGAGCAGGAGCAAGGGAGATGCAGAGAGAGAAGGAGACACAGAATCTGAACCAAGCTCCAGGCTCTGAGTTGTCAGCACAGACCATGATGCGGGGCTCGAATTCATGTACCGTGAGATTATGACCTGAACTGAAGTCAGGCACTCAACTGACTGAGACTCCCAGGCGCCCTGGGCTCCAGATTCTATTCCAGCATGCCAGTCAAAAGTGCAGAAGCTCCCTTAGATTCCTTTTTTTTTTTTTTTTTGAATCTCAAGTGGATCCATATCCCTAGAATAAGTCCAATTCTCTGCTTGTGCTTAGAAACAGAAAATAATCCTACAGTATGACAATGACTGTCAGATCATTTAGGAAAGGGTCTTCCCGCTGTGCATTTTTAACTCCTTTAGTCCTTGTTGATATCACACTTTTTGATATCTATAAGAATATAGTATTCATGGGGCAACTGGGTGGCTCAGTCAGTTAAGTTTTAGACTCTTGATTTCAGTTCAGGTCATGATCTCACAGTTCATAAGTTTGAGCCCCATGTCAGGCTCCAAGCAGACAACAGCACAACCTGCTGGGGATTCTCTCTCTCCCCCCGCCCCCCGCCCTTCTACCACTCACATGCATGTTCTCTCTCTCAAAATAAATAAAAACTTCTTTAAAAAGGCACAATGCATTAAAAAACTATGGTATTTGTAATTATTCTTTTATTTTCTAGATACTGCATGGGAAGCATTGATCTGATAAAATACTAATAATCGAACTTTTCCACAGATGGATGAATTCGGACTTTTTCTCTTCCTTCCCCTCTCCATCACTATTATTAGTTATTGTTTATTATGCACAAAACACAATGCTAAATGCTTTTCTGTAAGTGTCCCCTCATAATTATAATAACTATTCCTACTTTTTCTATTTATATTTAGAGTAACTCAGGCTCGTGGATGTTTATACAGGTAGGAGGTAATGGAACTTGGACTTTGTCACTGGCCGCATGAATCTAAAGTACATGATTTTTACCGTCATAGAACAGAATAATGTTTGTCTCTGTCTCTCATTCTCTTTCTCTTTCTCTTCCTCTGTCTCTCTCTCTCTCTCTCTTCCCCACTGCTCCTCCTGTGCTCTCTGTCTCTCAAAAAGCACATGCATACACACACACATACATACATAGATAAAATGAAGTATGACCTTGAGCTCAATTTAACTTTCCTGAATCTCACTTTCCTCATCTATAAATGGTATAAGTAATATCTCAACTGTTGTAATTCTACAATAGGAGTTAATGATACAGAACATATTTGACACCAGAAATCACCATAAATACTTTAGGTATAATGTTCATAACAGACATCTTCATTCACATCCTGACAAGCTGTTGGTTGCTCATATCTTTCCTGTAGTCAAGTTCATCACGTGCCAATTATACTCAAACCACCAAACAATCAAGTTGCTAACCAACTGTGCAGGATAACCAGCTAATCTCATTATTGAACTGGGTACATTATGTTGAATTATATACCTTAAGTGTCAAGGAAAGGACCTTAAATAAGCCATCAGCAGTAAAAGGATTTTAACCTTAGTTGGCTTGCCAAAGACATTTTAATTGATTGCGCTGTTAAGTTTGCTGAAACTACTAACAGGGGCCATGAGAAAATTGAGCTGCCAGTTGTTAAAAGAAATAACAGGATGAAGGGGTGGGGGAGCAAGTTAGAATATTTTTTTAAAACAAAAACAGATATTGTGTTGAAATCAATCAGCCATAAGTAATGTCTGTACAATATGTTCAGGCTCTATTTGGCCAAAATTCATATAACAGAAAGGCATGAAATATGTTTTTTTTCCCCTTTAAACAGCACCAAATACTGGGAAGTTGATTCTCATAGTGATGAACTCTCATGCACTCCAGCCACCAGACCCAAATTCTACATCATTGTCAGTTGCAATTATGTTCTACATGGTGTAATTACAGGGTTAGGTTTACTTGTGAAACTGTAGTCTTAGCACACACCCATCTAGTTCACACAAATGTAACTGCATGCTCTGTAAGATAACTGTAACTGGGAGAAAGAGAGAGAGAAAGAAAGAGAAGAAAGAGGAACTGGAAGAAGAGATGAGAAAGAGCGACTGGGAAGAGAAATGTTTCTGTATTTAAGTTTGTGGCCTTTAACTTTTCAAACTATTAAGTGAGCAAGCCAAAATTAACTATTGCAATTTTCAGGAGTAATTATGACTCTATGAGATTTTGTGACCTAACCCCTTTCCATCTTATTCCGTTCTATTTTGAAATGAATAACTGATTTCTTGTGCTTTTGAAAGGATTCTCTTCCCTCTTTATTTTAATGTTTTATTTATTTCTGAGAGAGAGAGTGAGAGAGAGAGCATGAGCAGGGGAGGGTCAGAGAGAGAGGGAGACACAGAATCTGAAACAGGCTCTAGGCTCTGAGCTGTCAGCACAGAGCCCAAAACGGGACTTGAACCCATGAACCGTGAAATCATGAGCCGAAGTCAGACACTCAACCCACTGAGTCACCCAGGCGCCCCCCCCCACCCCGACTTTTTCTAAATTTGAAACTAAATTACCTTATGGGGGAATCATGACAAGTAACGCTATCTTCTAAAATCAATCTCAAAAGTTCAGAACACTTATTTAAAATCACACAGTTGTTTCCATATAACCAAGAATAAATTCCTTATTCTCTATGTGTTTTTTAAATGACTTTGTATTTCCTGTACACTATAAGTAGACACACTTATATATGTGCTCATGGGCTACACATGTTTAGGTATGTCACAAACAGAAAAACACATTTAAAAGCGAGTATTACAGGAAACATTTAGAACTTTTTAAAAAGGGAGATAAAGTTCCCACAAGACATTCTGTAGTTCTTTAATTTTCAATAAACTGGAATTACTATTTTCACTGATTTTGTCAATTGCCATACTTTTCTGTAGATTATTCAAATAGTACCCAATTTTTTTAAAGTTTATTTCTTTATTTTAAAACAGAGAGAGCACGAGTAGGGGAGGTACTGAAAGAGAGGGAGAAACAGAATCCCAAGCAGGCTCCATGCCATCAGGGGTGAGTTTTAAGCCACAAGCTGTGAGATCATGACCTGAGCTGAGATCAAGAGTCGGGCCCTTAAACAACTGAGCCACCCAGGTGCCCCCTCAATTTTTTATTAAAAAAAAAAGTGCTGACAGCTATAGCTTATGTTTTCCATGTTCTGATCCTTTTGACAATTTTCCCCCTAACTCTTCATAGGCCAGTTAGTGGACTCTTCCTTAAAAGGTAAAGTACAGAATCATATATGTTACAACACTTGACAGGTGACTCTTCTTTGTTTGCATAATCATCTCTTCTAATTTTCGTCTTTGGCATTTGAAGTGAATGTCAAAAAAGTCAAAATCTACTGTCTATGTAAAATGCAGGTAGGTATATCTAACAGCAAGCCTTACATTTTGACAGGTTTTTAATTCACCAGATGTTCACATGCACTAAAGACACAATCAGACCGCAGAATGCATTACACATCCAGATCCTGATTACTGCTCACATTCATACTTCACGTGTATGATACAACTTACTGACTTACTGACTGAGATAAACTGACTGAATTAGAACATATCAGTAACAAAAAACAGCAAGCATTTTGAAAAAATGTATTCTGTATTAAAATGCATTTTAAAAATAATTAGGCATTTATAGAACATAGACAATACTGTGGAGCAAAATACAAAATAAAATTGAAAAAATAGGACAATAGCAAAAGAATAGTGTTTAATAGTATATAATTTTCAAATAGTAGATTAACTAATTTTAAATTGACCTTTCTATCCTTTGCTTTCTTGTGATTTCATTGGTTTTTAGCATCTCAGAAATAAATGCTAAAACAATAAAAGTCATATCATTAAACTTTTATACCTACACTTGTTCTTAGCCAAATGATGGAGAAACAGTTCAAAATTTTATATCTAGCATAGTTTAAAAGACAAATAAACTAATGCAAACTAAGTATATATAATGAATTTATTTATGACCCCTTTTGAAATTTAAGACATAAAGTTTCTTCAATTTGTGCCTATAAACTTAGTAATAATCTCACCAATTGCCCTTTTAACAAACTTTAAGAACATTTTATGTGCTCGGGGTTGTACTAAACACTAAATATTAACTCTGAGGCATTACAGCTGAACCCTTCATGGCATGGATCTTATCTAAAGGAACTGGGGGCAAAAGTTGTAGCATATTCTGTGTGGTCTTTTCAGGATCGCAAATTTTTTTTGTGTGTGTGCTGCGACCAGTGATTTTATTTTATTTTATTTTTTATTTTTTTAAATTTTACNTGTTTTCCAGAGGGGCTGCACCAGTTTACATTCCCACCAACAGTGTAGGAGGGTGCCCCTTTCTCCACATTCAGGATCACAAATTATTCATTAAATCAAGATTGAAGTGAAAATATCCACTTCATAGTAGAACTGACTGGCTCACCTTGAATTTGATCAATCTATGTGGCGTTGATAAAGAAAAAAATCTATTTAATGGGGAATTCTACTTAAAAAGAATTTCAGTATCTTTTAAGCACGTAGCCATGAACATTTACTCCACCTCCTCCATATTGTTATTAAAAGAGTAGACACATTGGTCACGTCCAATTGGTTTTTATTCATGTTAATTAGGTTTCCCTTTCATTTATTTATTTAGTCATTTAAAAAATAATGACTGTGGATATAGCAGGGACCTGAACACGTAAATAGTACTTTATAAAGGGATGTGGCAAGTGGTCTTTTCCAAAATTAACTATAGCAGTATTTCTGGTCTTTGCTGCTCTTGTAGACCCTCGCCACACCTGCATCAAGAGCTGGAGTTTCTTTCCCTCCCATTGGAAATTGGGCTGGGTTTTGTAACTCAGTGAATAAAATTCTGCAGCAGTTATGTGCTGTGTGGTATTTAAAACAAAATCGTAAAAGGCACACTAACTTCTCTCCCCACTTGCTTTGGAATCCTGAGTCTCTGTAGAGGATTCTTGGCTAACTTCACACTGCCAGGCAAGGGAGGGAGCACATATGGATATAATGGGATGGCTGAAGAGTCCAGGTCCCCCTAGCTCCAAGGGGTTCAAGTGTTCAGATGTGGGAAACACAAGCCCGATTTTGAGCCCCAGCCACTGGGTAACTGTGTCACTGCCTGGGAGATTCTGACAGAGAACCCAGAAGCTAACCCCAGTCAACCTTCAGATTCAGGAGCAAAACAAATGATTCTTAACTGTATTTTAAGCCATTGCTTTGGAGTAATATGCTACGCATTTGGTAAGTAGAACATGGGAAGAAAATATAAATAAATGTGCCAATGAATGCGGAGTATATCACAAAAGCAATGGAGTAAGATAAAGCAATGCAAGAGAGATTAGGAGGACCAGATAGTGAAAGTAGGGGTTCACTATTTTGTCAAGGGTGCTCAGGAAAGTCTTGGCTTATATGTGGACACGTAAGCAGAAACCTGAAGAGAGGTGACCCTATGGGTATCCGGGGAAAAATATTCTGTCAGAGAGAACAACAATGCAAAGGCACTGGGGTGATAGTATGTGTAGGGTATTTGCCAACAATAAGGAGACAAGATGACTAAAGCAGAATAAAGGTGAAAATAGGAAATTAAGTCTTTGATTATAATCAGACTAAGGACATATAAAAGTACAATTGTTTGCATTATCTATAATTAAGGGAAAGGATGAAAACAAAATATGGCACTAAAAATTCTCACAGTACCAAGACTAATCCAGCTTCAATCTCTTTGCCAAATTTTCACAATCTACTTTGATTAATGAGCATAACCTCATTTTGCCTAGCTAAATTCAGATTATACCCTATTTGCATACCAATGATTTTTAATCCACACAGAAAACAATTTGCCCTGGTGTTATTCATAAGCACTCGAAGGCAAATAAATCATAAAAGACAACTTTTTAAAGCACATGTTGTAAAACATTCATCTTTCAGATCTAGTGTTTTAGTGGGATGCCCTAAATTCCAGAATAAATGATTAATCCAATTTGTAATTTGTTTGTGAAATTAATGCTATCTTGAGAATGTAACCACTGAACAGGAAAGTATCTTTTATCTGTGACCTAGGTCACCATGTTTCACCGTTGGCAGAGAATATGCTTTCGTCTGGTACTAGTGGAGTAATATAAACTCACATAAACTGCACTTAATGGATTATATTAGTTGCCATGAAGCACTGATGGAATCTGGAGTTAGATACAGCTGTCCCATGGGCTGCTGGAAACTTTGGTGAGGTTTTGGACCCAGGAAAAGACAGATAAACTAGATAAACTTTATGTAGCTCTCTTTATTCCCACTTCCATCATGCACACATCCATACCAGAGGGTATTAGTGACATTTAACTGATCTGTCTGATTTGTTTAGCAGTCACGAAAAGGAGTTGAGGGTGAGCTGTGAAGATGAGAGCGTTAAATACAATGAAGAGAAAGTTAAACTCTGGGGGAAAAATTGCTGGAATAATTAAGAAGTGATTTAGTGACTGCCATTCAAGATAATTCCATCCGAAATCCCAGGTAATTATATGTAAAACAGGTTTATTTTCTGAGGCTTATGGGCCCTTATCTTACTTTTTGATGCAGATAGTAAGCTAGCCATGCAGTATGGATAAGAAAGCTTGATCCCTTTTGTTGTCTTCCTGTAGCCATTTCATTGTTTATGCCACAGCTGTTACTTTGCTTTACCAATGAATACAGAGTATATAACAAAGGCAATGACTTTGGGATGTTGTTTGTTTAGGTGTTTTTTGTTTTGTTTTGTTTTATTTGTTTTCAGAAAATAACACAAGCTCCTAGGGTTTAGTGGTAGGTCCATCTATCCCAGCTATGAGGAACAGGGAAATTTTAAAGGAGAACATTGTACAAAACCAAGAACATTCCTTTCTCTCTGTGAGAAGCAGTCTGGGAGTAGTGGAAGGAACACAGATTTTGTAGTAGGCAAAAACTTGAGCCTTGTCCCACCGCTCACCATTGGTATGACTTGGCTCAAGTTATTTGAACCTCTTTAAACCTTTGTTTCCTGAACCTTTAAAATGGAGATAATCTGATATCACTGTAGAAGGTTTAAATGAGATAACATACATAAAATGCTTAATACAGTACCCAGGGCTCTTGCTTTACTCATTCAACAAATATTAGTTGAACTTCTAGCATGTTTCAGGAACTGTTTTTTGGTGCTAGACATTCGGAAGTGAACAGGCTGTTAGGTATCTGACGTTGCAGAGCTTATATCTTTATAGATGCTTTTTTAATGAATTAGTACTACATACACTGTGCTATATATAAGACACAACCCAAGATGGGGAAGATACTCAGCATCTTCTATTAACTCTGAAATTAACTTGCTAATGATATGTCCATGGGCTTAAATATGAAATGACAACAAACATACCTGTATATATGCCTAAAACAGATTTTTTCCTAATTTTAAAGTTTTATATTTCTGAGTTAACAAATACTGAGAGTAGACTACATCTCAAGTCTATTTTAAAGTATTCGGAGGGACTTCTGATTCGAGGAATATGGGATAGTGAATAGAACTAAAATGCTGGGCATTACATATATATGTGTGTGTGTGTGTGTATGTAATAATATATATTATAAAAATATGTTTTTTTAATGACAAACATAGGAAAACTTTAAAAGTTGGAGAGAAGATGGCAAACCAACTAGGGACATGAGGACCTTGGATCCCACGGGTGGGTTCCTGAATTTCTTTCTGCTTCATATAGCCCAGAGTTGGAGCTGCAGGAGCTGGCAAACTGGGAATGCCAAAGGAAGTAGATAATTTTAAGAAAAGGAACAAAAGACTGATTTCTCTAGCCAAACAATCAGGGAAGGAACAGCATGGGAAGATAGACACTTTTCAATAATAACTGCTGTACTGCCACCAAACATTACTGGAAAAACAAAACAAAACATGTGGCTTCAGTCCCACTTACACCAGCAAAGGCCACATAGGCAACCTGGATATCCACTCTTAACAGACTGTAATGAGATGCCCAAGCCCCCTCAAGTGTTGGTGTCAGAAAAGGCTTTGTAGGGAACTCATGTACCATGAGTTGGAAACTGAGTTCCAACCCATTAGATGAAAACAAGCCCCTTCCTCATCTACTACCAGTGTCAACAGAGACCATGGTGGGAGAGTGGATACCTGTACTTCCACCTTCACCCAGAAATTATTACACAACTCCCCCTATTCCCACTAGAGTATTTTCAGGCAAGTCCTATATCCAGTAAGAAAGTAGAAGTTAGGACATTCACCACTGCCTTCTATGGCATCAGTGGAAGCCACATGATGAACTGTAACAAGTCATTCTAACTCTTCACAGCCAGTGGGAAATCAATAAATGTTGTTGGAGAGTGAAAGCTGCCCTCCTCAGCTATCAGTGAGGAGGACCATACCCCTGTTCCAAGGGTCAATGGAAGCCAAATGAGTAAATTGGGCTTCTACTCCTACCTAAGAGTAATGAAGCTACATGCTCATTCCTTACTGGAACAGTGTCAAAAGAAGCAAGCTAAAATAAAAGCCTTAAATAAGAGTCAGAGCTCCATAACGTAATATGGAAAATGTCCAGGTTTTAATGTAAAATCACTTAGCATACCAAGAACTAGGAAGATCAGACTGAATGAAAAACAAGAAGATAATCAAAAGATGTCAACACCAAAAGGACAGAGATGTTAGAAATATGGCAAATATTTTAAAGCATCTATCATAATATGCTTCAATGAGCAATTGAATTTTCAACACAGTTGAAACGAAGGAGAAAATAAGTTCTCAGCAAAGAAATACAATATATAAAGAAGAATCAAATAGTACTTTTAGAACTGAAAAATAAAATAACTTAAATAAAAAATTCAATAGATGGATTCAACAGCAGAATGCAGGGAGCAAAAGAAAGAACTGGTGAATTGAAAAAAAAAAAAAAACTTTAGAAATTATTCAATTTTAACAACCTAAAGAAAATAGCCTCCAAAAACAAAATGAATAGAGCCTTAGGGATCTGTGTGAGTATAAAAAATTCTAGGAACTATCATTGGATTTCTAGAAGGAGAGGTAAAAGAGGATAATGCTGAAGAAGTACTTAAATAAATAATGGCTGAAAACCTATCAAATTTGGCAAAACACATCAACCTAGGAGATTCAGAGATGAGCAAACCTCAGAGTATAAATTCAAAGAAATCCACCCCAAAACACAGCAGAATCAAATCTCTAAAACTAAAGACAAAGATATATTTAATAGCAGGGAGAGAGAAGCAACCTATAGGGGAAATATAATTTAAATGACGGGGAGTTTCTCATTCAAATCTACAGATTCCAAATGCGAGCGGCACAAGTTTTTTCAAGTGTTGAAAGAAAACAAATCTAAACTCACAATCCTATATCCAGTGAGAATATCCTCAAAAATGAAGGGCAGGGGCACTTGGTTGAACATCTGACTCTTGACTTTCACCTCAGGTCACAATCCCAGGTGTCATGGGTTCAAACACTGTATCTGCCCCCCCCCCACCATGTTGAGCATGGAGGTTGCTTAAGAGTCTCTCTCTCTCTCTCTCTCCTCTCTCCTCTTTCTCTCTCTGTCTCTCTATCTCTGTCTCTCTGTCTCTCTCTCTCTCTCTCTCATGTCTGGGTGACTCAGTCCATTAAGTGTCTGACTCTTGATTTCAGCTCAGGTTATGATCTCACAGTTCATGAGTTTGAGCCCGATGTTGGGCTCTGTGCTGATGGTGTGGAGCCTGCTTGGGATTCTCTCTCTCTTCTCTCTCTGCCTCTCTCTCTCTCTCAAAAAAAAAAGGTGGGGGGAGACATTAAGTCATTCTTAGATAAAAAAAAACAAAAGAATTTGTCACCAGCATAACCAAATAAAATAAGGGCTAAAAGAATTTCTCAAAAGAGGAAGGAGTGATAAAAAAGGAATCTTGGAACATCAGAATGAAGAAAGAACACAGTAATCAAAAACATAGGTAAACATAATAACTTTTTCTTTCACTCTTGAGTTGTCTAATTGATATTTGATGGCAGAAGCAAAAATTATAGCACTAGGACTTGGCTCTAAATTTCAGTAAAGGTAACAAGTTCAGGCAACCATATTACAAAAGGAGTAGGGCAAAGGGACATAGAGAGAAAAAGTTTTCTAAACTTTACTCAAATTGGTAAAATGATAACACCAATGAGCCTAACTATTTAATACCCTATGTCTTTCGACAAGTAATGGAAAAATTAGACAAAATATCGAAGGTCTAGAAAAGTTCAATAACACCACCAACCAATAGGATATAATTGACATTTATTGAACCTTTCACCCAAAGACAGCAGAATGCACATCTTTCTCAAGAGCCCATGAGGCATATAGTAAGATCAACCCTATCTTGGAATGTAAAACAAATCTCATATTTTTAAAAGACAATATCATACAGGTATATTTTGAAATCACACAGAGTTTATTATCTGTCACAATTGTATCATATGAAACAAACATTTTATACATATACATATACAAACATTCTATAAACTGAACAAGGCACTTCTACATAATACATGGATCAAAGAAAAAGTCTCAAGGGTTTTTTTAAAATACACTGAACTGAGTGAAAATGAAAATACAGCATATCAAAATTTGTAGGACACAACTAAAATAGTGCTGAGTTGGCAAATGGTACTATTAAATGCATACATTAGAAAAGAGTGAAAGTCTCAAACCAATATTGAAGGTCCCACATGAAGAAACTAGAGAAAGAAAAATAAAAGAAACCCAAATCAGGAAAAAGAAATGAAATGAAGAGCAGAAACCGATGACAGTGAAGACAGAAAACAATAGAGAAAAATCAGGGAAACAAATAGTGACTTATTTGAAAAGATCAATGAAATAAACAAATCTCTAGTGAAACTGACAAAAAAGATAGAAGGAACAAATTATCGATAGTGGAAATGAAACCAGAGATATCATTACAGAAACCATAGACATCAAAACAGTATGATAAAAATACTATGTACAACTCTTAACCCATAGATATGACAATTTAGATGAAACGGATCAATTCCTTGAAAAAAACAAACTGATAAACCCATTCAGTTTGAAAGAGATAATTTGAATAGCCACATAAATATTACAGTAATTGCATTGTAATTTGTAAACTACAAAAAAGTAATAAGGCTGGAGGATTATACTAGATAGTGCAATAAAAATTTTTAAAAATTAACACCTATTCTACATGATAGCTTTCAGAAAATATAAGAGGAAGGAACATTTCTTAATTTTATCTTGAGACAGAACAAAAATGAAAATGTCAACACACTAAAAAAGAAAAATTGCATGATCGATTGATATAGGAAAAGCATTTTACAAAATTCACTTCCACTCATGATAAATCCCTTCAGAAAAAAAAGTAGAAACTCAGTGGAACTTTACTGTGGATCTTACTGAAAAGAGCCAAAAGCTGAAAACAACCCAGATGTCCTTCAACAAGTGAATAATTAAACAAATCATTGTACACTATACCATGAAATATGACTCAGCAATAGAAAGGAACAAACTATTGATGTATACACTAATCTGCATGAATCTCCATAGAATTATATGCATGGGGAAGAGCACATTCCAAAAAGTTATAAATTATATTATTCCATTTGTACAATATTTTTGAAATGCTAAAATTAGAAAAATAGAAAAGTTGAGGGTGAGAGGGATGTGAACATGGCTGCAAAAGGTCAACATGAATGACCCCCCCAGGGGATACAGGTGTTCTGTAGTTTGACTTTATCACTGTCAAAATTTTAGGTGTTATATTGTACTATAGATTTCCAGATACTATCATTGAGAAATGGGGTAAAATGTACACAAGATTTAGCTGTGTTACTTCTTACAACTGCATGTACCCCAATACTTATCTCCAAATTTAAAACTAATGAAGATTTTAAAAAGTAATGAGTGTCAGGCTAACAACTCAGGGAAATAAACAAGCAGTGATTGAGAGTGGCAAAAATATTTATCCAAAATATTTTCTTTTTTTTTAACTTTATGTATTTATATTGAGAGAGAGAGTGCATAAGCAAGGGAGAGGCAGAGAGACAAGGAGAGAGAGAGAGAGAGAGAATTCCAAGCAGGCTCTGGGCCCCAGCATGGGGCTCTGACCGCACCAACCACAAGATCATGACCCGAGCCAAAATCAAGAGTCAGAGGGTTGGTTAACTGACTGAGCCACGCAGGCGCCCCTATTCAAAATATTTCCTAAAGTGATATGAATCAGGAACAGTAATTCGAAATGGTGGAGTTCTCAAGAATAGAAACCAAAACAGCAATGTATGTTTTGTATCACTTTGTTCTCCATCACATAATGAATATGTGATTCTAACAACCTGAATTTTTTTTGAAGAAATGAATTATTTATATGACTTTTCTTATAGAAAATGAAAGCCAAATTTCAATGGTAAATTTATTTCTCTACTTTACATGAAAGTTACAGTTAATTTTATGGACAAAGATTAATTATTATTTCAAAAAGTACATAAAGACTTCCTTTTTTAATGTAAGATAATTGAGCATTATTAATATAACTCCCAACTGAGAAATCTGTTTGAAATAAATTACTACTATTAATATAAAAATACAATTGAGATATATATATAATTATTGAAACTAATGCCAGAAATTTTTTTCTTTCAAAGATTCTATCTTAGAATGCCTGGCTGGCTCAGACAGTGAAACATGTGACTCTTGATATCGGGGTCATGAGTATGAGCCCCATGTTGGCATAGAGTTTAAAATAAATTTTTTAAAAAAGGAATTAAAAAAAGAAAGTTCCTATTCTTTTCTATCTATCTATCTATCTATCTATCTATCATCTATCTATCATCTGTTATCTATGATGTATCTATCTACAAAGGAACAGTGAGATACTAAAAATGTAAAATAAAAGTGCTAAGTCAATGCAACGTTTTGGGCCAAGCTTATTGACAACATTTCTTATCTACAATATGAAATGTCACCACCAAATTTAAGTTTACTGCAAGCATAAAAAAGTTAGTCCATACTTCAGGAAAAAAAATTTCCACATATGAAGAAAATCTACTGTTTTCATATATTGGAAGCAGTTTTCCAATTTGATGCAGATGGAGATGGTAACAAATACACAAAATATTTTAAAATAAATTTTTTTTATTTTTTTTGCTTACACTACTCGTTTATACTTTATTCTGCATTCAATAACTAACAGTCATGATTTTTTAAAGTTTTTGATACTGTGCAATGCACCAAATATGCAAAGTAAAAAAAAACCCAAAAAACAAAAAAACTCAAGAGTTTCGAAGGCTCCCGGATGGGAACAATTGCCAACTATTGAATAATTTTGATAATTAAATTTAACTCTGAGGATGATGTAGTAATTTTGGCAATGTTTAAACAAGTCTAATACCCTTAGGAATAGTATGGAGTTTAAATGGAATGAGAATCAACAAATGTATTATTTACTAATGTATTATTTAATTATTTATCAGCATATTGGAATTTCAAGGTTAATTGATGGATTAATTAATTGATGGAATTCCCTCAGCATATTCTTGAGGAAACTAGCACTCAATTCTCACAATTAGAGTGGTCACAGAAGCAGGACTAAAACCTAGATGTCTAAGTTTTTTTTCTTTTTTTAACTTTTAAGTGTCTTCAGGCCCAGTACAGACCCCAATATGGAGCCCAGCATGGAGCCCAATGTGGGGCTTGAACTCAGGACCCTAAGATCAAAACCTGAGCTGAAATCAAGAGTCAGACACTTAACCAACTGAGTCGCCCAAATGCCCCTAGATGTAATGATGTTTGACAATGCTCCCTGCTTAACACTGTAGTATGTATCTCTTAGGTTTTGCACAACCATAGGTAACAAAGGTAAGTGTTGTCTAATTCTATTATTTCCCCTATTTTAACAAGTCCTAAACTTAGAGAATATGATCACATGGCATCTACTCCAGTGCTTAATAGATAACTGGTTCTCATCTTTTGCTGAACTTCCCCCTTTGTCCTTTTTTGCTTCATTAATACTTTACTGTGTTCATCACATCTTTCTGTTCCCCTATGGACACTGAGTTCATTGAAGTCAAAGACTTCATCTTACACAGATTTGCATTCTTAACACTTACATAGTATTTGGCTTTTGGTAAGAACTTAAAACAGGTGTATTAAAAGAAGTTACTATGCTAAGAAGAGGCACAGAAAGGGATACAATTTACTATTTATTGAATTGTGCCTTATCAAGTTAAGGTTTCTTTCACTCAGTATGCTTGCCAATTGCCTGAAATACCTATAATAAGTCAGGGATGAGCCAAGCTGCCATTCTGGCACCGCATCTTAAACATCTCCATAAAGATTTGGAGAAATTAGATGAACAATTGTTCTCTAATGAATTATAAGAATATGGTCAGGATTTGAGTGTTGATCAATAATAGTTTTTTTTTTTACGAAGCATTTATTATATTATTTTCATTTGAGCAGGGTTATAATTATCATCTCATCATTGGTTTCTTCTATCACTGCTGATAAGTACACGCTTTAATCTGGTTCCTTGATTAATGCGGATAAAGACAACGGACTCCTCAGATAGGGATGTGACTGCTGAGGTGTGCTTTTTTTCCAAGGTGGAATGCAGAAGCATGGTAGAAGGAAGAGGAAAAGCATGCAAATGAGAAATGTGTGTGTGTACAACTTCTCTTTTAGTTGGTATGTATCTGTGGGAGAGCTGTAATATCTTACCTGAGAAGATGAACATTCATGCCTACAAATGAACCACTAATGCCTGCAGTAAAAGGATGTGAGTGCAATCCTGATGAAGGTAGTGTTCATTTTAAAAACACTGAATATTCTTTACCTGAACTCGGATAGAGAGTAGACAGGTCCACACAGACTCGTAATAGTCCATATACCATAAAAGAGAGGAATAACAAAGATTCTCTCCCTCTGTCCCTCCCTTCCAGTCCCACATTAGGCTCCTCACCGTGAGGGCCAAGATCACTTGGGATTCGCTCGCTCTCCCTCTCTCTCTGCCCTTCCCCTTCGCTCTCACTCTGTCTCAAAATAAATAAATAAACTTAAATTTTTTTAAATAAATAGATAAGAATGAAAATATTCTCCTTATATTTTGTCTTCTTCAGTTTGATTATGCTTTTGAGCATGATTGCTGTTACCTCACTTCCATTTCATTGAACATTTTATATACGTAAATGCATGTACTTTACCATATTTAAAAATGTATCAGTTATCATTTTTTTAAGTACTTACATTTTGTTACCAATTATCTTTTGCCGCTTCTTATGGGGTAGGCCTTTTGTTATTTTCTAACAGTTCTCAAGTCTCTTTCCATTTTTTTAAATCTTTTTTCTGATTCCCTCTATATTTTAGATTGATTAATTAAATTCTTTTGCCTTATATTTAAGTTTCCTCTAACTCTTTCCTTTGCTATTTCTATTCTTCAGTTAAATGTACCTGGTGAATTATTTTTCNATTTTTTTAAGTACTTACATTTTGTTACCAATTATCTTTTGCCGCTTCTTATGGGGTAGGCCTTTTGTTATTTTCTAACAGTTCTCAAGTCTCTTTCCATTTTTTTAAATCTTTTTTCTGATTCCCTCTATATTTTAGATTGATTAATTAAATTCTTTTGCCTTATATTTAAGTTTCCTCTAACTCTTTCCTTTGCTATTTCTATTCTTCAGTATTTCAGTATTTCAGAAAAATATTGTATTTTTCACTTCTGGAATTTATGTTTAATTTTTTTTCTTTTTTTGTTTTTGGTTTTGTTTTTTTAGTTTCTATTTCTCTGCTAAGATTTTCCTTCCTTTCACCTATTACCAACTTACATTCTTTAATATCCTTTTTTGGCTAGTTATGTTATTTGGTTCATATCAAGATACATTTATATTTATTTATTATCTTTTTCTTTAAGAATGGGTCACACTTTGCTATTTCATCACAGGTCATCGGTCAAACCATTTTTAATTGCATTATGGACATTGTCGTACATTCTGTTATACTTTTTCCAAGTAGACTGTATGTTGTAGGAGACGTTTAACTTTGTTGGAATCAAACTACAGGTCCATCTTCGGGGCACATACTAAAATATCAGCTCAGCGCTTTCGGCTTTGGCTGAGCTGTTCAGACTTGGTTTCATGAACTTCGGTGTAATTCAGGAGCAGGCCAGAAACGTTGACTGAGTTTATAGGAGAACTGAGACGGTTCCAGTTTTCTTATTTCTAGGATTCCTCCCTCATTTTCCAGTCTTTGTGACTGCCTCAAACTAAAGTATTTGAGTTTTACAGTAAAAAAGACTTAAGTTTCCCCTCAGAGTTCTAGGGGAACTCCATTGCACAGCTGAGACATCTCCTTAGCAAAAGTTGTAAAATAAACACACACACACACACACACACACACACACACACACACACACACACACACACAGAATAATGTCACCTACTCCAAAGTATTTATTTCCCTTGCTGTCACCTTATGGTTGCTCTCCACTCTTTTTTGTATTTATAAACAGTTTACACTTGTCATCTGGAGGAGAAGCGGTCAAATACAAGTCACTTGGCCATTGCCTAAGGCAAAACGTAAAGACAAATCGTTTTAATATTAAAATAAACTTGAATATAAGCAAAAAAAAACCTAACAAGTTTCAGATCATCTGGTAAAACTGGACTGCAGAGTCAGTCAGTTATAGCAACAGATGCACAAATCTCCAGGCAGGCTAGATCAAGATGTTGCTCTAGACAAGACTGCCCTGCTATTCATATAATATACTTGGATTTTTATGTAAATCTCAAAGTCTTACGGAACTTGTTTTTCAAATTTTCAGAAATATGCATTTACTATATTTTTAAAAGACAAAAATACAAACCCTTGGAAAAGATAAAAAGTTTTTAAGACTAACTTCTCATTCTGACAGTCACACAGAATTTTGTACCCCGTATTTCTTAATGAATAATACATTTTTGGGTTTTCCTGCATTTTCAGTAGCACAATTGTAAATTAGTTTTGAAGAGGATTGTTTTAGTGGAGAGATCACTTTTTAAAAAAAACTAATACTGGGGCGCATGGGTGGCTCAGTCGGTTAAGCGTCCGACTTTCGCTTAGGTCATGATCTCGCGGTTCGTGGGTTCGAGCCCCACGTCGGGCTCTGTGCTGACTGCCAGCTCAGAGCCTGGAGCCTGTTTCAGTCTGTGACTCCCTTCCTCTCTGACCCTCCCCTGCTCATGCTGTCTCTCCCTCTCTCTCTCTCCTAGAAATAAATAAAACATTAAAAAAAATTAAAAAAAAAAACTAATACTGTGGCATAAGTGAAAAAGCTGATGGTTTCGGTTTTTATGTTTTAAATACAAGACGATTTATATTCAAAAGAATTTGAGAAAGCATACATTTTGTTGATTTGCTGAAGGTGCTTGTTTTTTGGCTTATATTTTTCTCTGGTTGTTTTACCAAGTCTTTTCCTTGAAATTTTGTACATGATTTCAAGTCATGATCCAATCATCTGCCTAACATAGACTTTTCAGGGAAACTTCATTCCTAGAAGGGAAGGTCTTTTGCAAATTGAGATAAAAGAGGGCATCGGGCTTTCATTTCGATGAGTTACTTATTTGGAAAGGAGAAAGTTCAGTTTTTAACCCATCATGCAGAATTATGCATTTTGTGTGTTCTCACTCAGAANAAAAAAAAAACTAATACTGTGGCATAAGTGAAAAAGCTGATGGTTTCGGTTTTTATGTTTTAAATACAAGACGATTTATATTCAAAAGAATTTGAGAAAGCATACATTTTGTTGATTTGCTGAAGGTGCTTGTTTTTTGGCTTATATTTTTCTCTGGTTGTTTTACCAAGTCTTTTCCTTGAAATTTTGTACATGATTTCAAGTCATGATCCAATCTGCCTAACATAGACTTTTCAGGGAAAGTTCATTCCTAGAAGGGAAGGTCTTTTGCAAATTGAGATAAAAGAGGGCATCGGGCTTTCATTTCGATGAGTTACTTATTTGGAAAGGAGAAAGTTCAGTTTTTAACCCATCATGCAGAATTATGCATTTTGTGTGTTCTCACTCAGAATAAGCTACTGTTGCTGTATCCCTTTGAGGAAATGAATGTTGGAACTTGGATTAGCAAAGCCAACAAAATCCTATACAGTATTGTTTTTTTGGTTTTGTTTTGTTTTGTTTTAATTCCTGCAGAGGCTTTTGCCTATGAAGACTTTATGACCCACGTTACACTGGCTAGGTCCATCATTTACTCTTCGTTCTATAAATTTTATTGGAAGAGATTTTCTTCCTCTTTAAATTTACTTGGATAGTTTTATTCCTTAAGGGCTATGATTGACTCGGGTGAAAACACTGCATCACTGAAAAATATTGAAATTAAAATCAAGACCATATTTTTGTAATTTGCTTATTTAGCATCATCTTGAGTGAACTCACCATGGACCAGGCACCATGACTATACTGACTCTACTGAGTAAGAATTGTCCCTATCTTGAGGAACTTCTATAAATTATGTGGTCATGTATATATTCTATTTACTCCTCTAATATTTTTCTTATTAATTTTGACTCAAATTTTCTTTTAATTTAATTATATTTTTTCCTTAGTACTCAACAGGTTCTTTGGAAATAAAACTTGCACAAGATCATTAAATACTTTGATGATAATGGTCATTTAAAAAACCAAAACTTTTCATCTTTTACAAAACTGAATTAACTTTCTTAAAGTAAGTAAAAATGCTAACTAAAAAGTATCTTAGCTATCATTTCCTTAATTCAAAGTGTTTATTTTTCTCTTAAAGAAAGAAAAGGTATGAATTTAGAATGAATACCATTTAAAATATATTTGAAAGCCACAGCCAGCACTTAACTCTCCAAAAATTTTGCAGTGATATTAGAGCAATTCCTCATTTATCTGACAACCTTTGCCAGAAATGAGTCTTGCAGGTATTTTGATATTTCTTTTTCACATATTTTTTTAATGTTTATTTGTAAGAGAGAGAGAGAGAGAGAGCACAGGTGGGGGAGGGACAGAGAGAGAGAGGGAGACACAGAATCTGAAACAGGATCCAGGCTCTGAGCTGTCAGCACAGAGCCTTATGTGGAGTTCAAACTCTTGAGTTGTGAGATCATGACTTGAGGTAAAGTCAGACGCTTAATCAGCTGAGCCACCCAGGTGCCCCAATGCTTATTTCTTCACATGGCCAAATCATCTGTCACCATTGTTGACAAATACAGATTGACAGATTTTAAAATATTTTACTATTAATTGAGGCTCAATATAACAAACGTTCATTATAGTTCATATTTAGAACATTCTGCCAGCTTTCTAATTTTTCATGGTCAGACTGTCCTATGTTAGTGATCATTTCATTGACCGTGTGGGCCTCTAATATATTTTTCAGCTTCTATTCTTTTAAGGGGTAGAAGACTAGTCAACAGTGATTGTGGAAGATTTAAAAACAAATCCAAACAGAACAAACAACATAAAAAAAAAAAATAAGATTCACAGATTCCACCCAACGAAGAAAAGAACATGATTTAAGAATAGAGGAAAGAGAATATCTTTTGTTACAGATGTGGATGAGAGTTAACATCTCTTTTCCATAGCATATTTGTCTTGATTATAAGTGAAATAAATTCTCATTTTATAACATTTACATAATGCATTCATCAACAGAAAAAAACTTTTTAAAAAACATTACATTATTACCAGGCTGAGTTAATGTTTTAGAATATTTGCTTCTAGTTAGCATAAAGAAATGATATTATTTTCACTACACATTAACATAAAACATTAAGCTTCTTTCCATTTTTATAGCTCTATGGAGGTATAATTAACACTCAATAAATTGCAAATATTTGACATGTATACTTTGATGAATTTTGATACGTGATACAACTACAAAACCATGAACACAGTGAAGATACAGCATATCCATCATCAAAATTTTCTCACACTGTTTCGTAAATCCTCCTTGGATCTCTGTACACACGTCAGGTCTTCCATCCATCGTCAAATCTCTATTGATATGCTTTCTATGACTATAAATTAGCTTGCATTTCTTATAATTATTATGTAAATGGAATCATACAATATGAACCCTTTGCTGTATGACTAAAATTTTTGACATTTTAATAGGTGCGTAGTAATATTTCATAACAGCTTCCATTTCCCTAACCACTAATAGTGTTGAACATCTTTTCATGTGCTTGTTTGCCATCCTTTTGTTTTCTTTGGAGGTGTTCATTCAAATGATCTATAAGAATATTTTTATTGTAAGTGAAATAAAAGGGTCTGTTTTCTTATTATTACTTCTGGAGAGTTTATTATGTATTCTGGATACACAGTAATTATCAGGTATATAGTTAGAAAATATAATTAGAAAATTTCTTCTGCCATACTATGGCTTGTCTTTTTATTCTCTTAACCATGTCTTTTGAAAAGCAGAAATTCTTGGGTGCTTGGGTGGCTCAGTTGGTTAAGCTTCTGACTTTGACTCACATCATGATCTCATGGTTCGTAACTTCAAGCCCTGCAAGGGGCTCTGTGCTGACAGCTCAGAGCATGGGCCTGCTTCAGATTCTGGGTCTCCCTCTCTCTACCCCTCCCTCACGAACACACTATCTCTCTTTCTCAAAAATGAATAAACATTTCAAAAAAAGAAAAGCAGAAATTCTTAATTTTAGTGAAGTCTACTTTATCAATTTGTTGTCAGTAGTGCACTTTTCAGTGCTGTAGCTAAGAAATCTTTGCCTGATCCAAAATCACAAAGATTTTCTCCTATATTTTCTGTCAAAAATGTGTTAGTTCTAGATCTTATGCTTAGATCTATGATTGATTTTGAGTTAATTTCTGTATATGATATCAGATATAGACTGAAGGGCTTTTATTTTTGTTTTTGTTTTGCATATAGACATCTAATTTTTCTAGCACCATTTGTTGAAAAGACTATTTATTCTTTAGCCATGGAACTGACTTTCTACTTTTGTTGAAATCAACTGGCCACATTTCCGTGAATCTATCTTTGAACACTTGAGTAAGTGTTGAATGTTTCCTGCTGTCGTTGGGTGATATGTTCTATAACTGCCAATTAGGCCATGTCGGTTGCTAATGTTTTTCTAGTTCTAAATCCTTACTGATTTTTGTCTGTTTATTATAACAATTATTGTGAAAGGAGCATTGAAAGGTATTTTATATTGTGAAAAGGTGTTGAAATCCTGTAGATTTGTCCGTTTCTCTTTATAGTTCTATCAGTTTCCGTTTCATATATTTGGAAGCTTTGTTTTATTTTAATAATTATTGTGGATTGTCAGATTTATATCTATGAAATGATGTTCTTTATCCTTAGTAATATTCCTTGATAGAAATCTATTTTGTCTAATATGAATATAGGCATTCCTATCTTCTTTGCATCAATTAGATAGATGATAGATAGATAGGTAGATAGATAGATGATAGATTTACATACAGCTATAGATATGGATATATATAGATATAATCTCCCATTCTTTTACTTTAAATCTATATTTTTGTATTTGAAGTGGGTTTTTTTTTTGTGGATAGCATTTACGTGGATGTTACTTTTTAAATCCTATCTCTACTTTTCATTGAGGTATTTAAACCCTTTGTTTTTAATGAACTTACTGAAAAAATGGACTTATATCTACCATTTTGTTGTTTGTTTTTATTTTTTCTTTTTCTTTCTCTGCTTTCTTTGAGGTTGAGAACTTTTTACAATTCATTATATCTCCATTGTTCTTATTACCTATAGCTTTTACTTGAATAATACATATAATAAAACATAATCATTTTATTTTAATTATTAGTGGTTGCCTTCTAATTTTGTTTGTTCATTGTAGTACTTTAAAATGTTATCCCACCTCCTCTTGTCCTGATTTTTTTTCTTATACTTTTACTGTTATTTTTCCCTTTTTCCCTTTTGTATAATGTGCCCCCAATACCCCAGGCAATTTTAAGCAGTGTGAATATGGCATCATACCTTGGTGTCGTTTTATTCATGTTTCATGTTCTTTGAGTTCATTGAACTTATTAGCTCTTCTCTCTTCTTCAGTCACTCCAATTTTAGTTATATTACGATGCTTGAAGTCACCTTCTGATGACTTCAAGTCATCAGATGTAATTTTCATGTTTTTCCCAATCTATTTTATCTTTTTATTTCATTTTGGATAGATTCTATTTCCACATCTTCAGGTTCACTATTTTTTTTCTGAAATGTTTAATATACTGTGAATTATAATAGTTGCATTTTTTATTTTAGACATTATAACTTTCTTCTCCAGAATTTGATTTGGATCTTTTTTACATCTTCTGTTTTGCTGCTTACCATCCTCAATCTTCCATTTGCCTCTTTAAACATGTTGAATATAATTACATTAACTGCTTTAATGTCCATGCCAACTAATGCTATTATTTGATGCATTTCTAAATTGATTTTTATTCTCCTTATAAGTCGTGTTTTTCTGCTTATTTTCATGTCTGGTAATTTTTTTATTATGAATTTTATGTTGTTGACTGTATATATTCATAAACATGCATTTCTTATTAATATTCTTTAGCTTTGTTACAAGATGAAGTTCAGTCCCTTGGAGACAGTTTGATCCTTTTGAATCTTTTTTTTTTTTAACTTTGCTGGGTAGGATCACAGCAGTCATTAGTCAGTCTAAGTTTTTCTCTTGCTACATAGGTGATATCTTTCTGAATACTCTATCTGACATCTTACGAATTATAGGTCTTTTCCACTCTGGTTGATGGGAAGACAATTTTCTGTCATATGTGTGAGTTCCAAAGGCTATTCTCTCCCATGCTTTCACATGACTCTTTCCTCAGACTCGGGTATTTTCTTCACATATACGTGCTTTTCAGTATTCAGCAGAAGTCTGAAGATATCTGGCCTCTCTCTTTGCAGCTCTCTCTTCTTAAGCATGCTGCCCATGAAACTATAGCCACTTTGGTTTCCTTGGATTCCCGGTCTTGTCTTTCACCTCAGGGGGATAGTCAGTCTCTGCCTTGATTCCCCTTACTTGCCATGTTGCCTGGAAATTCTTTCCTGACAGTAAGCTAGGATAACTTGTAAGACTCACCTCTTTTATTTTCTCTCTTTCAAGGATTACTATTATTCGCTGCCTGATATACATT
>NW_027531917.1:8777978-8778221 GCF_008692635.1 Crocuta crocuta | reverse complement strand
TGATATACATTACCTAAAAATTTTTTTTCACATATGGTGTATTATTTGAAGTTATTTCCTGCAAGAGGATAAACCCAGTCCTTGTTACTCCATCTTGGTCTAAAGTACAAGGCTTTCATTAAGTTATTTAAAGGATTACTTTTAATGGTTTAACCCATTTAATGAAAATAAACTTTCATTTAAATATGCCTTTAATTACTCCCCACTTTTGGACTTAAAATCTTGTAATGAACTTTTTGTCTC
>NW_027531917.1:8777488-8777952 GCF_008692635.1 Crocuta crocuta | reverse complement strand
GCCTGATGCTACTAATTAAGTATGAAGATGAATATTGGAAATGATGCCATAATTAGTGGTATGAATAGAAGAAAAAAATAATTTCTTCTTCAGAAAAGGATAAATTTCAGAGTATTTTTTACAAGTAGGCAATCATATATTTGAGAACAGTAGGGAATTCTAGAACTTTGTATTCTAAAGGTGCAAAAAGTAGATGATTTATCNNNNTTTGGACTTTTAATCTTGTAATGAATTTTTTGTCTCTATAATATTATAATCAATATTTTTGTCAATAAATTTTATTATTCATCTAGAATTATTCTTCCAGTTAATTATTAGAAGTAAATAATATTCATCAAAATACATACATGTTTTAAGTGCTTTGATGGATTTTACTTCCGTTTTCAATGTTTTAAAATACTGACTTTCTGAATAGCCTTTATTACAGCTAAAAACAGAACTGTATTTCCAAATTTGCATCAAAT
>NW_027531917.1:8766937-8777477 GCF_008692635.1 Crocuta crocuta | reverse complement strand
CCATGAAACATACAATACATATTGTGATATATTATATATACATTGTTATATGTTGATATATGTTATATATTATATATAGAATTGTTATTTCATATTTTGAAACACCTGGAAGTTTTGTTGAAAGNTTCAGAGAAAAACATTTTGTCTTATCTGTGTATGTAAACAAGAACAATAGAAATCAAACAAAATTTAGAATAAATGATATTTGCAATAAAAAAATTGTTTTGAAAATTCTGGCAAAATTTATTTATGAAGCCTAAATATTGAAGAACACAATTCAAGGAGAATNCGGGATCTGTGCTGACAGCTCAGAGCCTGGAGCCTGTTTCAGATTCTGTGCCCCTTTCTCTCTCTGACCCTCTCCTGCTCATGCTGTCTGTATGTCTGTCTCTCTCTCAGGACAAAAAAAAAACAAAAAACAAAAAACAATATTTTATTTTTCTAGCTAAAAGCAACACTTTGATTAGAAAAGAAATCATTTATTTATTCATTTATTTATTTAATTCAGTCACCCCTTTGTCTATTCAATTAGTTGACAAATCCCCTTTTCATGGTCTTCTTTTTGTTTCCCAGCAGCCATGTCTCCATTCTGCTGCAGAGGCATTCTCTAGTCTCCCCACACACAGAAAAAAAAGAAGAAGAAGAAGAAGCATTAACTGAGACTCAGCCCCCAGGCCACCTAAGCAAGAAGGTCTCTGAGGAAATTTTAATCACACTCCGGCCATCAGAAAACAAGATCTACAGGAAGCAAAGATATGTGGAAACCCTGGGTTTTCCTGCTTGAACTGTTTATCCACCTTGTCTTAAGAAACTATTGGGGTTAATCTTGTCATTCTTCACTTTCTGATTCTCCTTAGTCATTGGAGAGTCCCAAGACACCTCTGCCATCCTTCATCGAGTGAACTCCCATCCCCATACTATACTGTACATCCATTAATCTCCTTTAATCTCTTAACTCCCAAGCCCTTCAAAGTGTGCCCTTTGCAAAGCACCTTCTGTCAATAGCAAAGCACTGATATGCTCCAGCTCTGTTCTCAATGTTCCCTTCTAATTAAAACCTGGCTATTCTATGAACAACATCATTTCCCCACAGGTTTCTGGAGACTTTTTGCCTTCTCAAGGCTTCACTACTAATATTTCCCCCTCATTTTTCTGTATACAGTTTCTCAGTTATTACAAGTCCTTCTTATTTGCCTTTCTAAAAGTAGACAAATACAAATAGACCTCCACACTCCATCCCCACTCATCCCTCCCTAGCTATAGGCGCACATCTCTGCTTATTGAAACAGGTTTTTGTGGACAATTTTACCACTTTCTTACCTATATTCTTTTTTTCACAGCACTCAGATAGGGTTCCCAGGACTTCTATTCCACTGTGTCTGTCCTTTGCAAGATTGCCAAAACCACAGTTACCTCTTTCTGGGAACATCTTCTTCCTTTCAGTCCCTAGTTATACTCTCACCTCTCCTCTGTCTTCTTTGATAGGTCCCCTCCCTACTCAATCTCAAATGTTGACATGCTCCAGGGCTTCATCCTGAATCCCCTGCTCTGTCAATGTAGACTTTAGTTACTATCATTATGTGATTTCATCTAAACCTATGACTTCAAATACCATCACGCAAACCCATCTTTCCAGAACACCAAATTAGTTTCTCCACAGGACTACACATTTCCACTGAGATTTCTAATAGACATTTTGTACCATTTTGCCAAAATATAACTCTTTGGTTTTTTTTATTTTTACCCTCCAAAATGCTTTTGTTGATTTTTTTCAATTTTAGTGAACATCAACTGAACACTTCAAGTCAGAAATCTAGATATTATTTTTGATTTATATCTTTCTTTCAATCTTGTAACCAATCCAATAGCAACTCTACTTTCAAAATATATTCTGAATTCATTCTCTTAACAATACTTCCAACTACTACCACCATGTCCACAGTACGTGGTTATGTGGATTGTGCAATGGACAAGGGCATCCAGCCAGAGGGTAAGTCTGTTTGCAAAATCAGCCCACGCTGTATGTGCTGGCCTGGAGTTGGAATACATTATCATCATCATCATCATCATCATCATCACCATCACCATCATCATCATCATTTGTACAAATAACTTTGTCTATTGGCAGATCCTGCAAGGAAAGGATCACCCTTTGCAAAATATACAAAGGAGACAGACTAGCTAACCACTGATATCGCTCTTCTCCAGACAACTAATTACTCTTCTAATTTTTCCTCAATACAATTGCCCCATTACATCAATACAATGTATCAGCCAAAATAAATAATAAACCAGAACCATGTTCTCATTGGCTTAAAATGCTTGCCTAACTTATGAAGTTCTAAATAAATTATACCCTGTTTACTTATTCAAGCTTATCTGGTATCACTTTAGAGATATTTGGCACATCACTTTACACAAGTCTGAGTGTGTGTTTCCTTTACTACTCCGAACACTTCACCTCTGACACAGCTGATCACCAAATGAGTGAGAACTTTTCTTCACAATAGTCACTTCTCTGCAATACCAGCTGGATGTCCTACAATTTAACCCAATTTTTAACTGGACATAGTGTCAGATCCCCCTAGTTAAAAGCTCAGCCCCATAAGACTGATATCACTCCCCTTAAGAAGCCAATGACAAGCTTTAGGCGCCTAGGTTATCCATAACTTCTGTCTGATTTGGCTACAGATTGAAGACTCCCACAACACCCTTCTCAGGTTTGATTAATTTGCTGCAGCAGCTCTGACTCAGGGAAGCATTTAGTTATGTTTGCCAGCTTATTAAAGGATATGACAAAGGATACAGATAAACAACTAGATGAAGGGATGCATCTGGTGAGGTCTGGGAAGGTCCCAAAGGAAAGTGTATCCATGTGGAGCTGGGTGCATCGCCCTCCTGATGTGGATGCATGTTACAACCTGGGACCTCTCTGAACTCCATACTATTGGGATTTTTATGGAGGCATTAAATAGACAAGATTGATCATTAACTCCATTTTCAGACCTTCTTCTCTCTCATGAGGCTAAAACTCTAAGCGTCTAATCATGGCTTGGTCTTTCCAATGACAAGCCTGCATCAAGGAGTCCACCCAAAGTTGCCTCATTAAAACAAAGGCATTCTTATCACCCAGGAAATGACAAGAGTCTGGGGATTCCTGGGTCATGGACAGGGTCAAAGACCAAATATTATAACAAAAGATGTTCTCAGTGCTTTTAACATTTAGGAAATTACAAAGATTTCAGAAGCTCTATGTCAGGAGCCAGGAGCAGAGCCCAATATGTATTTTTCTATTATCTCACAATAAGGAACTTTGTTTTAGTCTTCTTTTTTTCTTGGGCATATTTCCATCTGATTCACTTGTGGTTGGCTTCCCCTTATCATGTAGAACTGAGTCTGATGATCACATCCTCAAGGCTTTCTCTGAGGATCCAAACTAAATAGCTTTTTTTTTAATGTATTGCAGTTATTTATTAATAATTCATTCTTCATTTGTCATTATATTTATTTATTGTTTAATCTATTTTTCTTTTCTCTAAGATATAAGTCTCTTGTCCTGTCACATTCACTGTTGTTTCCCAGCGTGTTGAATTGTGTGTGGCTTTTGATAAATACTTGTTCAGTGATTTTCAATGGTTCAGCAATTCGCAGAGTGAGTGAGTCATTATGGGATATCAATGAGTGTTTCCTCAAGCTAAAACAAACAAACAAACAAACAAGAAAAGCCTTACCCTTGGAGACATGAGACAGAGTTAAATAACAATTTTAATAAAGCCATCGCCTCCCTAAATCCCATGTCTATGTACACACAAGAATTAAAACTTGTTAAAAAGAACATTCATTTTTAAAGGAAGAAAATGATCAGTTAATAGTTGGTTCCATTTATGATGAAGGGTAGGCTGGGAGATACAGATTTGAGACTCAAACAACTCAATAACCTTTGAATTAGAGACCACAGAGAATAAAATCCTAAAGAAAGGAAAGGAGGGACATAAATTCTTGACATTGAAAAGGAAGTTTGAATAGTCAGAATAGTGCAGAATCTCATAGTAGAAGAAAGGTAATGGTAATTTATTTCATAATTTCTATATGAATAGATATGGCTTGAGCTTTGCAAATCTAGCTAGGTTATCACATTACAAGATTTTTAAAAGAATTTACTGCTGAAACATAATCAGGATAAAGTGAGTTACTCAGGGCACCTGGGTGGCTGAGTCACTGAGCACCCGATTTCAACTCAGGTCATGGTCTCGGCAGTTGAGTTCAAGCTCCATATCAGGCTCACTGCTGTTAGCACAGCCCACTTCAGTTCCTCAGTCCCCCTCACTTTGCCCCTCCCACACTTGGAGTTTCTCAAAAATAAATAAAATATTTAAGAAAATAAAGTGAGATACTGATTGGTGACATCTTTATCCTATTTTCTCAAAGCTCCACATTTTTAAAATAAGTGACATATTAGTAAAATGATGAGTCTGGAACACAGTATAGTAAGGAAAGTATACCTTTACTGTTTTATTGTCTGTCACATTTGGGGTAATACCAGTTCAGATTTTGTAGCTCAATTTTATAAACCAAGTATGTACATTTTTAATAATATTCTTCTACTTTGGTTTTAGAATCACTAATAAGATATTATAGTTTCATTGTTCCAAGGTGAGAAGACATTATTTTGCCCATTTAAAAAAATACTCTTTGTTTTGTTGTTTTTTTTTTTTTTAATGTTTATTTACTTTTGAGAGAGAGAGAGACAGAGCACAAGCAGGGAAGGGGCAAAGACAGACAGAGACACAGAATCTGAAGCAGGCTACAGGCTCTGAGCTGTCAGTACAGAGCCTGATGTGGGGCTCAAACTCATGAGCCGTGAGATCGTGACCTGAGCTGAAGTCGGACACACTACTGACGGAGCCAACCTTGTGGTTTGAATAAGAGCCAATATTTTATAAGTCCCAACCCTGACCATAATTAATTAGGAAGAGTTGCATATGTCCTCAGAGATGTACCATTTAGCTACCTTTTCTAGAAACTTTGAAATTAGAATTTAAGAGAGATAAATTATGCTGACAAGTGTTAACTAGACTTACTGTGGTGATTATTTCACAATATATACAAATACCAACTCATTATGTCATATACCTGAAACTAATATAATGTCACATGACAATTATACTTCAAAAAAAGACCTAGTTCTCAATTGACGAGGGGCAGACTATGACTGTGGAATCAACTGGTAGACATGATATACGCAGTGTAGAAGAAACACATCTGCACAAAGAGAGACTGAATTTGACCATGTGAGATGGAGAACCTGAAAATCTTCCTCGTCTTGTTTTGAACTGTCCCTAAAGCCAGCTGCTTATGTGACTTTTGGTGATATGTTTCTGCAAACAGATGTACTTCCCTTTTGGCCTAAGTTTGTTCAAGCCGGGTTTCCTTCAGTTCAAAACAAAAGTGTTCCAAGAAATGTGTATTGTCAAAAATTACTGTGTATAACTCATCTGAAGAGCAAGCACAACATAGCAGAACTAAACTCTCTTTACATCATGTTATTTATAGTTGAGAATTATTGGGGCAAAAGTCAATCTTTGGGGAATAGAGAACATTGTTAGAGAGCAAAACATTGATTGATCTTCGGAGATATTTGGATCTACCTTTTGTATTGTTAATAGTTGGTTGTATTGTATTGTTAATTTCTCCTTCAAGGAGAAAATATTAGTAAGGCATTTCTCCCCCGAAGAGTTCAGTTTGGCTTGATTGAAATCCATCCTTTTAGCCCCAAAGTGTTCTGTTCTAGCAGCTGCATAAACAAAGGATTTAGTGCTTTATATTGAGGATGCAACCCTTTTGGTGTTTGTATTATCCCTGGGTTCATCTGTTGGTTGTTCAATTTGTTAGGAAATGTAAGAAGCTTGCAATATGATGGGATTCTTGGTTTTAACGTTTGGCAGAGAGTTTAACTTCCTAAGTTGTTTTTTTTTTACCCTTCCATTTCCAGTTAAATATTTTAGGAGTTACATGTAATCATCTATAGAGATTTTCAAAATATAAATCCCCAGTTATTTCACCATGCTGTGATACTATTTAGAAATTATTTGAACTTACTACAATTACACATAAAGCAGTTACCAAATGAAATCAGAAGTGAACAAGAAAATACTGCCACTCAAGACTTAAGCAGTAATGGAGGGTTATTTTCCATCAATTCTGGTCCTAAAGAGATTTGAGAGTTGTGGTTTCTAAAATAAATATCAGGAAAATTCTTTAATTTTGTTTTTTATTTGAACACAGTAATTAGCAGATTTATCCACAAAAGATGTTGTAGCCATTTCTCTTCTAGTAGGCTCTGTGGGAAAAAATAAATTTTTCTGTTGTCCTTTTCATGTCTTTAGCACAATCAAAGCTATAAAAGCAAGGCTCATTCTGCAAAAAGATTGAGAAACTTCTACCAGCTATAAAAGCTGGACTGTGTATACACATTGAACACACTGAACAATGAACACATGCTCTTTGATGTCCCTGAGATCATCTTTTGATTTGTTCCTGTTTACAATCCTAAATGCTCCAGCACCTTTTGCCCTCCCCACCCTTTGTGAACATGCAAACTCTGTTTCTCCATTCAACCTTTGATTATGTGCTGCCTCGTGTTACTTTCTTTACCACATGCAGGTTCTGAAGAACTCAGCTTTGTCTTCTATTCCCAGTACTGGAAGAGCATGTGCTGGGAACCCAGTGTTTTGACTGATTGAATGAATGGAACAAGTGCTGAAGATGCCATAATAAATAAAATACTTAGAAAATATACCCTTGATACAATTTAGTAAGAGGTGCTTGTTGCTCTTGGGTTATCAATCAGGCATCAGAATGCCACTGTCAGATGTGACCTAACCCAGTCCAGATATCTATCTACAACAACATCAGGAAAAACACTTAACTGTGTATTTCTGAAGAAAAGAAAAACAAAAATTTAAGTTTACTTAAAATGACCAAATTCAGACTCTGGAATGAGAATAATATGTATTTTACTATAAATTTGATGTATACCATTTAATATATAACAAACAATATATGAGACAGTAGATTCTGACATAGTTTTACAGCTTATAAAGAGCTTCTGGGGCGCCTGCGTGGTTCAGTCAGTTAAGCATCCGACTTCAGCCAGGTCATGATCTCACCTTTCATGAGTTCAAGCCCTGCATTGGGCTCTGTGCTGACAGCTCAGAGCCTGGAGCCTGCTTTATATTCTGTGTCTCCCTCTCTCTCTTCCCCTCCCCTCCTCTGTCTCCCTCTTTCTCAAAAATAAATAAGCATTAAAAATTTTTTAAATAAAAGAAAGAGCTTCTTAGTATATAACACTGCACAATTATTCTGCATATATGAGTCTATACATAATTGTGTAATGCTCTGTAAGAAGAATCTAGTTGGTAAGAAAAAGAAATCATCATTCATGTATCAGCTAAGAGAATCACCCTTGTATTTGTCCTTGAATTTTCTAAATACTATAGACACTGATGTTATTCTGGGTTTATCTACCATAGGCAACCTCTTTTACCTAATTAACCCCATACTACTCTTTGCAAGGTATAACTTGATTTGTTGAGAAGGCATTAATCCATATACTTGGTCTAATATCTGTGTTTTCTTAAGGATTAGTTCAGGAACGGCTTCTCTCCCTCTGTTTCATGACCCTGAGGTCCTCTGTCTCTTGTGTGCTACCTATTTATATGAGGCACTTGGTACAAATTCATGGAATAAATATATGAAGGGTTGTTGTAATATAAATAACAACTTTCTGATGAAGATCCAATCTGAAAAAAACTAACTCCCTCCTCAATTGGATTATGAAACTTCCATACCAAAGCTTCAGAAAGCATAGCTCAGTGGTCTAGACATTAGACAACATTACAGTAGCTGCATCAGAAATAACAGCATCTGCATTTTGAAATGCTTTTAAAAATTTACTTCATATTATAGTTAAAATGAAATTAGTGTATATAAGATATTAGGTAAATAGTAAATGACCAACAATAGTAAAAGCATCATTATTCATCATTAGGTGAAATCTATTCCCATATTATTTGGGGTTCAGAAATGCCCTTCTAGTTCGAGCTGTTGAAATCAAGTTTTGCAGCCCACTTCTTTTGCCTCTTCACTTCCAGTGTATCTGAAACAAATTAACGAGTGAATGAGGGTATGCTTGTGGTTATCTTGAGGATAAAAGCAGAAATCTTCAGAATATTTGCAGGCTGCTTAATGATAGCTGCATTTTCCTTAAACTGATTCGTTGGTACAGTTTGCAACTAATTACTTTACATGATGTACAGTACAGTGCTTTTTAATGCAATATTACACAGACATTTATTTGGACAGTGACAGAGTCCCATCTGCAATCATTTATTTCCAGCCTACACATTTTTCAACTTTTCTAGAAATATTCCCCAAATATTATCATATAATTCCATGATTGATTTATTTTGATACCCTCCCTCTAAAATCCTGAAAGAGAAAATGAGGTATGATTGACTTCTTTTTGGTTTCCTATCCAAAATTTTGTGTATTGTGGGGAAAGAAAATCACTCATAATTTTTGTAATTGTTTTGCTGCACTCTGGGTTGGATGTGGTTTATAACAACACAAATTGAATTCCAAGGGAGGCCTTGAAGTAATGATGCAAAGCAAAATGTCCTCTTACCATAACATTTCTGGGTTTGCTTGTCTCTCTCCTTCCTTGCTTCCTTAAATAGGAAAATTCACTTAGTTTAGAAATCATTAGAAATTGCATTTGGTGGGCAGCATGAGAGAAAGGGGTTACAATCAGAAGAGTGTATACAGGGGCACCTGGGAGGCTCAGTCGGTTGAGCGTCCAACTTCAGCTCAGGTCATGATCTCACAGTTCATGGGTTCAAGGTCCCCGTCGGGCTCTGCGCTGACAGCTAGCTCAGAGCCTGGAGCCTGTTTCAGATTCTGTATCTCCCTCTCTCTCTGACCCTCCCCTGCTCACGCTCTCTCTCTCAGAAATCAATTTAAAAACATTAAAAAAAAAAAAAAAGAGTGTATACAGTGCAATGTCTGAGAAACAAATTGACCTGTTATTGAGTTTGGAAATATGAGTCTGGTGACACCGTACAGCTATAGGAGTGAAACATCTGGTCCAGGTGCAAGTGGCTTCCTTGGCATAACAGACTCACCTGGGTAGGAAGCATGCAAATGAACAGAGGCCCCAGGAGAAGTCAGTCGGTAGAAAGAAACAACAGAGTAAGACTACTTACAACAGGCATAATCATATTTGAAGGCAAATATTTTTAACTTTTGAATGCACATAGGCAAAAGGGGAGGTCACAGTGAGAGACAAAAAAAATGATGAGAAACATATAAGTTAACCTTTCCGAACAGTAATGCCATATGTGGGAGTTTCCCAGCCATCAGCACTGTCTCTGAAGACCATTTATACTTCGCAGCATTAATATTCATTAGGTATAATACCATATGTTGCACAGCAGGATGGATTGCCAGCAGACTGTTTGTCATAAAGCCAGATTTAATAAAGCATTGTAAAACAAACATTATGATGATAAATACAAAATGACAGGCTAATTAAGAGAATCTTAATTGCCATTTTTCCATAATAACATTTGTTTAGTTGTGTCTTTCTTTGTGTTAGTGTCCTTCGCGGTGGGTTTGCGTTCTGGGCGTCTTCCTCAGCACTCGGCCCAAGGGAAATTTACCCCACATAGGATTTAAAGCACTTCATGCCTCCTTTTCCCCTGCCACAAATCGATTATCAGGTAATGAATAGCTGTGTGCCATTGGTGTTCACAAACATTAACCTTTAATCTTAAAGTCATGGAAAGCATCTCCAAAGGAGGTGTGGACTCACACAAGCAGGTGAAATAATAAGTTGCCGAAATCAATAAAAATTCTAAATCCAAATATCACCTGAAATATTTTGTGACATATTCGAGGTTAACTTATTTCAGCCTGAAGAAATCCATCCTAGATTTCAAGAGTCACTATTACCTTTCTAAAAGAAATTGAAGTCCATCAAATGTTATTGAGCAGCCCTCTGGCCAACCAAAGAGAGGTGGTTTACTCACCTTCCCTCGAATTCCTGAGTACAGGGTCTCTAATCTTCACTCAAGGCCTCTGTATCATGTTTCACAAGCTAATTAACTGGCATAGTCCATAAAAGATGACAGACCGTATTTAGTCATTTGATAACAAATATCTTATATATTTCTCCCCTTTCCTCATAAAATATCACTTAAAATGTGTATATTTTGTTGCCTTTCTAAAATAGAAGCTTACCAAAAAATGAGGAGCCTGGGTGGCTCAGTCGGTTGAGTGACCAACTTCGGCTCAGGTCATGATCTCATCTCTCGTGGCTTCGAGCCTTGTGTCAGGCTCTGTGCTGACAGACAGCTCAGAGCCTGGAGCCTGCTTCATATTCTGTGTCTCCCTCTCTCTCTGCCCCTCCCCCACTAGCACTCCATCTCTTCCTCACAAATAAATAAATGTTAAAAAAAAAAATTTTAATAAAAATAAATAA
>NW_027531917.1:8721461-8766853 GCF_008692635.1 Crocuta crocuta | reverse complement strand
ATATCACCTAGGAAAAGGATAAAGAAATAGCTCTCAAGAGTCTTTACTGTATTTCCTAAGTAATTTTACTTGGAGGCAGGTTCTGGTTCCCTGTTTCACTGTATCATGGAATTATTGCACTGAAGGAGATTCAAAATCAGATGCATCCTGATAAATATTTAGTTACTGGCTCTCAGGTGGGGAGACAAAAAGCTCTGATTTATAGAATTTCCTCATCTGAAGCTATCAATAAGTAGTCCCTCAACAAGAAGTTAAAAAGAGATGCACATGATTGGCTGTCTGTTTATTAAACATGTAAATGTACAGTGAACTAATAATCAGTAGAGAGTCATCACATCTGAGTTTTCCTTTTTGGAGGAGAAGGAGAAAACATTTTGATTTTTTTATTTATTCATGACCTATTGAAAGTCTCTGAGTTCAGGGAGTAGAAACATCGGACATACATTTACATACTTTAAATAATAAGAGTTCTATTGACAAATCTTTGCCAAAGAATTATAATTTCAAAAGTAGTTAAATTGGTTCAAATATCTACTCCAACCAGAATTGTAATAATGTTAAATGGGGCATAAAAAAAGTCACAATAACTTCTGAAACACAATGTTGAAATTTTCCTATACCTAGGAAAATTTATTTAGAAAAAATTATAGAGAGAAAATATATATAGAGAAAAAGGTGATAAAAATATTTGAAATGATCCTTCCAAAAATACACTTTGAGAAAAGTTGATGATGTTTTCATTATTACTTATCTTATAAAAATTATCTTCCTTACTTAAAAAATAAATAATAATTAAATTAAATATCTTATTATTTTCTTATTTCTTATTTTCTTATGGTTTGTACAATTACTAAGTTCAATTTGGGGAGGGAGTTTAGAGTGAGGCTGAACATATCTCCTGTTAGGATATGTGAAAAGTCAATGAGAAACCTTAGTTTTGGCTTTTGGTTTTAGGTTTTTGATTTTTGTTTTTTGTGGCATTTTTTTGAAAACCATTAATTTTAACAAAATAATCAACTTCTCAACACTCTTCAAAACCACCTACTAATTTTGCAACATGTTATAAGTAAGTATGAACATGGGTGGTTTTATTTCTTTTTTTTTTTTCAAGTGTATTTATTTTGAGAGAAAAAGACAGTGTGTGTGGGGAGAGGGCAGACCGAGAGAGAGACCAAGAATCCCAAGCAGGCTCTGCACCACCAGAGCAGAGCCCACGGCAGGGCTTGAACCCATGAAACCATGAGATCATGACTGAGCCAGTACCAAAAGTCAGACACTTAACGGACTGAGCCACCGAGGTGCCCCTGGGTAATTCTGTTTCAATTAATGTTATTACATGTTTCTCTGATCAATTATTTTGTGAACCCTTACAGATATATATGTTTATAAAGTTTAAGAATGCAATTATTTAATTTATTATTTTTATAATCATCATAATTAAGCTTGACTTTGAAACGTAGGTCCACCACTTGCTAATTCTTTGACCTTTGGGAAAAAAACAACTTTTCTGAAGATAATTTCATTATTATTTTAAAAAAAAAAAAGCACAATGTATGTATTGAGTAAACAGAGTATTTAATGAAGGAATTAGTTTTAAAAATATATTATTCTTGTTTTTTAAGTTTACATGTTTATTTTGAGAGAGAGAAAGAACATACAAGCAGCAGAAAAGCAGAAAAGAAGAAAAGGAGAGACTTCTAAGCAGCCGCTGTTCTGTCAGCATAGAACCTGATAAGGGACTCAAACTCACAAACTATGAGATCATGACCTGTGTAGAAATGAAGAGTCTGATGCTTAACTGACAAAATATATTGTTATTCTTATTTACACTATTTAAATTGCTGCAAGCACTTTGGCTAATGAAAAGTAGGAGTATAACATTTCATTCTCTTCCTAGACTTTACTTGATGAAATCATCTTTCAATTTAGTAGTAATGTGTTTCAGGTTGAATTGTATCTATTACAACCTGGCATTTGTATCTTTATGGTTCTATTTATTGCTAGAAGCCTGGTTCTGTAAAGACATGATATTATTCAGGTTAGAGCTTGTTTAGAGTCATTTCTGGTGAGGTTGTGAATAACAGTGTAAGCTGATGCCAATTTCTTTCTTGTAGCCCATTGCTGTATACTATCCCTTGTGTAGGCCAGTCAGCATAAAAATGGTAATTGGTAGGTTAAAGAAGTATTTTGAATTTGTGTAATTCTACTATTCCTGCCTGCTAAATAAACAACTCAATGAGTTTGTCTTTCTCACAAATTAATCAACATTTTTAAATGTAATACTACCTTCTAGGTTTATAACTTTGATCAAAATGTGGACATATTCATATTACAACAGAGATTCTAATGACTCTACTTTAATAACTTATATATCCTAAATACTTTTGTTTTCCTATTCAAGTTACGAAGCTCACATAAGTTTGTCATATTCCTTTTCTTCTTGAAAATAATGAAGATGTTTGAAAAATAATACTTTCATCATTTCAATCTTCATTCTTCAAATGATGATTAAGCAACCAAAGTATCTTTAAAAATGTGTGGCAAAGTGCCAAAAAATAAAGACATAAATTCTCAAAATGAATTATGTACTAAATTTTGTTATTATTTTTATCAATACAATATTGCTCATAAGGCCCCTCAAATTAAAAGAGCATGGTTAGGCATTTCAAAACAAAAGCAACAATTAAAATTTGAAGGGAGAATCCTATATGGATTATATACTGATTACTCTAATTTTGGGACAATTTCTTTCTAAACATGCCCACGGAACTAAGAAAAGTACCCAATTCTGCAATGCAATCAGTGTGTTCAAGTGTCTTTTTTACTTTTGAAATCATGAAAAACTAAAGTAAAAATAAAAAGATTAAATGTATTTATTAGGACAAAAGGAGAGCACCTCAAAACAAAGTTTTTAACTCCAATTGTTCCAATGATCAAAGTTATGACCTTCTTTTATTGAATAAATTTCAAGAATGTTTCTCTTTGCTGACTTCTATACTTGTGTGGTTTAGGCCAGAAGTTTGTTTTTATTTTTAATTTTAACACAATATGTGTCATACATTTATGAAACCATAAGCTTAAGTAATTTTAATGCATTATCATTGCTATGAAGATAATTACATGAAACAGTTATATAATTAGGCTAAATATCTTGACTCATGGTTAAATAAAAAGGCAAGTATCTGAACTTCAATATAAGGGGAAAAATCATTAAGCAAAGTGGTCACAAAAACTAAGAAATAAACCTATTTTCCAAAAAATTCCTCTCCTGGAATTTTATTGCCCTCATTTAATTATCATTTTTATGAAAACTCTAAAGTTCACACCCAGGTAGTAGAGGACACACTTACAATTCAATCATTTTGGCAGAAGTCTTTTAGTCAATTAAATTCATAGGGAAGCATCCACTTACCTTGTGACAGAGCATGGCTTTCAGTTTTTCCAGTTTGCCAGATGTTTGGGTATAAAAATCAATTGCTTTTTCTATAAAAACTGTGAATCCATTATCTGGGCATTAGGTTAGTCAGAGAATAAACACAGCATTTCTATTTTTTTAAAAGCTTATATCATCAGTCTAATCTCAGGAACATCCACCTGATATTGATTTCAATAAACTGGACCTACACACTGAGTCAGAGTATGAAAGTTTAGTTTGGTACAAAACAAGCTAGACCCCTCACTTCTTGGTAGTTTTTACTGCTAGACGTGCCATGAGCTCATCATTGACAATGAAGACAGTTCAGTCCCTAGGCTTGGCATTGACTCTGTGTGGAGCGTCAGGTTTCCACTTTGCCTCCTCCTCGGTCTGGGTATTTTTTCTACTATTAAAATGGAGTAAACTTAATGACTCAGTGAACCAAGTACCCTATACACTTAACCAATTCCTTGGTAATATGTAAAATAATAGTAAGTCTGTGGACCCACTAAAATGTACTATGCCAAAATGATAGATTATTAAATGGCACTTGTTTGAAAAAAAAAATAGACAGGAGTTTCTACATGTTTCCTACATTTGGAAAGAGATTTTTTCCAAGAGATTTTTCATGTTTACATTTTATATCCCATTCTATTGTGTTTGCTGTTGCTGCTCATATAATGTAATTGTACTTATATTTTAGATCATTAATATTTTACAAAGCCTAAAGGAACTATTATTTTATATTAACTACATAGAAAATAACAAAGGATACCTAAAATTAATATTTTGAAAACTTAAACTAATATTTAAAATTGAAAAGGAGCAGATATTAAACAAATATTAGAGCAGTAATAGTTTAAATAGCATGGGATTTTTGCAAGTAAAAAAGATCAATGAAAGAGAATAGATTTCTCTTAAATGAAATGTATATATACAGAAGGGTTATATAAAAAGTAGTGTCATAAGACAATGTAAAATCAATGTATATCCAATAAATTATACTGAGAAATTGGCCAAGGGAAAAGAAAAATTACATAACTTGTTCACTTCCTATGTGTCATGATAAATTTGACTAGCCCAGCCATTCCTCATATTTGTTCAGTTTCACAGAAGTAGTATAACATAATTCATTGTACTGTAGTATTTGGTATTTCACAGTAGAGGATACATATATGTTAGCTATGACTGAAAATCCAGAAATGCATTTCTGTGGGCAGATCCTATGTGTTACATATAGTCGATAATTCCAAGGAATCTAGTATAGTCCTCAGCTCACAAATTAATGTCAACATATATTTGCCTAACTAGTTATTATGCATTGGGACTATCTACCCAAATCATCTACGTGCCAGTGCAAAACAAAACATTTCTTGTAGACTTCCTATAAAGATACATAAAGAATCCACCATTCCTCAGATCACCATCAAACCATCTTTGCAAGAAGACAGTTAGAAAACAAAAACTGTCAGCCTCCTCTACATTTGTGTTTTGATGATCTGTTTTGTTGCCTGTTCTGTTAATTTTTCTTTTTTGTCTTTTTGTTGTTGTTTCCAGGATGTATTTACAATACATGTAACATGTGGTTTTCCATGAGTCTTCCCAGTATTAATCTCTCTAACTTTGATCAGATGCCCTATCAAAGTTTTTGTTTTCCAATTTGCACTTTGTCCGTTTTTTATTATTACATTATACTGACTTTCCTTCATTTGAATGCATGTGCCTTTCAGCTTATCATAAATGTACACACGAATCCTTAGAATGAACAAATTAACCAGAGCTGTTATATGTGTGAGAAGACAGACAAGAACTGCAGTTTATAAAACACAACAAACAATACAGTATCAGGTATAACACATTCAAATCCAGGTGTACAGCAATAGAAATTTATTTTGCTGTAATTAATTCCACTTACTTTCAGCCCTGATTCTGCTGAACTCCTAAGAAAATTTTACCTTGTCTCCTCAGTAAAGTTTTTGGTAGATTTATGTGAGATAAAGGGCAAAGAGGAGCTGAGGAAAAGAACATTCAGGCTTTCTGTAGCAGAAAGCTACACACAGCTCTCCACCAAGATGTCTCTTTTTCCTGTGTTTCCCAACTGCCCTATCTGGGCCAAGCTTTGGGGTCCTAGAGTCCACTCACTGTTTCACAATGTGACAGAGGACTCAGAAGTTGTGAGAAGCTATCTGTTGTCACACTTAAGAATCATAAAGCCATTCCTTCTCTGCAATGTTTCCATCTCCTCAGTATGCACAGGCCTCTTTGGGGAACCTATATACTTTTTAATTTTCACTGTCTCCTGTCTGTTTCTCATCACACAAATCTCAGATTCTTCTAATCTGGACAAAGTAGGAAAATATTTTCCCCTATAAGAATTTTCAACATTCTTTCTCCCTTATCTCTGTTTCTCCGAAACCAAAGCTCATGTGGCAATGGGGGGGAAAATCTTTATTGTTTAACGTATAATTATTTTCTCACACAGATTTATTATTTTATTTTATTTTATTTTTTCACAGTTTTCTTAAAAGTGAAAAAAATTAGTTGACAATACCTTGAAGTCTAACTTCTCTTAGGAATTTTTAAAAAGGGATTTAGGAGACCCTATCCCTACATCACAAAAAAGTAGTGATGAGCTAGTGCTGCTCACTTGAGAAGAAACTCATGTTCTCTATTTCAAGGTAGAAACTTCTAGAAACTGAGGATGGCCTTAATTGCCATTTACCAGTGATATTTTACTACTGTTTCTCTTACACCTGGTCATTTTCCTCTTTCATAGGGCTCGCCTTAGCCTTTATGCATTTGCTTTTGCACATAGGACAAATAGCTTAAACTTTTGGAAACCAAACACAAAATTTCTGGAAGGCTTTATTTTCTCTTTTGTCATATCCCTCCCTGAGAGCAAGAACACAACCCAGTTGTTTCTGAAGGACAAAAAAAAAAAAAAAAGTAGGCATACTAGAGAAATACAGGACATAGATTGTTGTCTCAAAAGTATTATTGCATTACTGACTTGTCAAATTATTTTATACAGTATTCTAATCATAATGTAAACTTTAAAACCATCAAATCTGCCTATAGCCCCCCAAATGTAACACTAGTTTATCAAACCCATACATAGTGCATTAGACTTACAGATGATTTAAAGAGGCATCCATGAAATTCAACACCTTTAAAAAGGTAATTTTAATGAAACATCAAATAAAATTAATTCAAAATAAAACCAAATGACTTAAAAACTGCATGTGAAATTTGAAGGGGACAACTTACCAGAAAGGCTTTTGCAAGAGACGGCTAACACAGAGTTCCAGCTATTATGTCATGCTAGTTAAAGCTGTATTAAAACTGAACCAGAAGTGTTTGTCTTTCAAAGGACCAGATCCAGTCTGTAAAAAATCGATTTCCTTGCAGGTGGATACCATAAACATACTGAGGTTGTGCTAATGCCTCACAGAGTGTTACATGCATAGTAGGGCCTTGATATAATCGGGGGAAGGGGTAATGACCACATGCTGAATGAAGGAGGAAAAAACAGAAACACATTAAAAACATTCCATATTTTACAGTAAATAGAATATGTCACCTATATTAAATAAAATAACGTACCTTACAGATTAATTATCTGTGGAAATAGCATTCATATTATCCAGACATAAAATAAAAATTCTTAGACTTATAAAAAGGCTTGTATACATTTAATAGTAAAGAGATGAATTTCTAAACACGTTTCCAGACTGACTTGCACTTCCTGCATGAGATAGCCTACTCATTTCTTATTTCATTTCTTTCTTCTAGATGTTAATATTCCAGTTGTACATATGAGGAAATTAAGTCCAAGTGATTGAGAACAGGACCCCAAACCAAGCCTAAGTAAGTAACAGAGTTAAGAACTGAACTAGCATTTGTTCACAGAACTGTACTGCGTGTTTAGGGAAATCATACAATTTGAATTTGGAGTGCTGTATTTCAGACGCGTGCATTGTTTGTGCCTCACATGCTCTTCACACACATGCAACAGAAATGGAAATATTTTCTTCTTCAACTCCTTTTCTTTATCTTAGGGAAAAAGTGCTCTCTGTTCAGATAATATAGAGACAGAGGCTTTAAACATACACGCACAAACACACACAGACATACACATTCACAATCTATCAAAATTATGCTAAGAAAGAGGTAAGCTGACTGTCTCTGACCTAGCTTACCTCCTTCATTTTATAAATGAGGAAACTAAGTCCCAGAGAGAATATGTGCTAATTCAATTAAATTTATTATTGTTTGCATATAGCCCTTTTGAAAATTCTTTTAGGCAGTTCACAGAAAGGGCAAATATGACAATATAGATAATATGCAAAGAAAAATGGAAAACTTATATTAAATAAATAAACATATAAATAAATAGAGCATATGACTCAATATTGTCTTTAACATCCCATTGCACCAGAAGAAATGCAGGTACATGGTTGATTATAATGGTTGTGATACATGCAACAAAAATATCTACAGGCTAAAGTGGTAGAGATCATGAAATATTTAATTCTGTATGGGGAAATCAAGAAATCTCCACAATGAAAGTTTACATGAACAGGAATTTGAATGTCATACTACAATTCTCTCATGAGGCTCATATTTGTAGAATAAACAAGGGCCAAAGACTTTGTTTAAATTATTAATTAATAAAGAAACTTGGAAAATGGTCAAGCTACCTCCAAGAGCATTCAAGAAATAGAATTTTATATAGGCCATCAGGAATTTTTATTCATTTTAAATACTAGAATAAGATTATGAGTATGTATAAGGTACAAAGTTAGAGATCTATTTCAGGAAGGCTAATATGAAGAAGTCTGAGGACCCAGCTGCATCCCAGCAAAACAACTACGGCTTGAGAAAATTATTTTTTTAGCAAATCACCATTTAAAGTTTCTGAAGTTGTTCTAAGGCATACAGGCACATAGTATATGAAGAACCACTTGTTGAAGAAAATCTACCAAATTTCAATAAGAACAGTGAGAATCTGTGGCACTTGAGCCATGGCATACTCCTCCTCCTCCGCACCCATACACACAGCTGGGTGTGATGGAGGCTCCCCTTGAAGAGCCTGAAATTAAGGCCTCCATTAAGAGCAACCTCGGGCTGCATGTAGCCCCAGTTCCAGGAAAAGCTTCAGCTGAAGCCACCCTCGGACCACCCTCGGATCAGCCAATCCAAAGAAATGTGTAACATTCCTGTGGTCTGAGTCAGGGCTGGGAACTGCAGGTAGTTACTCTGTACAAACTAGCCAATCACTCACCGCTTGCCTAAACCCCACGTAGGCTCTTTGAGCTCACCTCATAATCGGTCATTTTCAAAGGATTCTCAAAAGTCATGATTGGGTCCCACCAAAAGTAATGGACGTCTCACAGATACTGAATGGTTAAAACTGTTACTATGGGTGCTGTACAATTATGATTGGTGCTTATGTCATGATGCCATACGTACAACGTGTGCACTGTAACACCCCCATCCCTTACCCCATAAAAACCCTGCTTGCTATTGTTCGGGGCTTCTCCTTGTTGCCGCTGCTCTGGTAGATGGGTGAGCCCCTGCTCGAGCTTGTAATAAAGACCCTTATGTATTTGCATTGATGTCGGCTCCTTGGGGGTCTCAGGGGACTCATGATTCAGGCACAACACCCTCTGGGTAGGTAACACTGAAACAGTAGAGCTCCTTCTACCCCCATCTCGCAGTTAGGGGCTACAGTAGCTCTTTTGAGGGGCAAGCTGCCAGTATTTCTCGTAACTCCATTCACAGCTTTATGGTGCAGAAGCTAAATTCCATGTAAGTACAGCTGAGAGATAGGAGTGTCCCTTCATCCACCCAGGGCTCACTTGTAGATGGATGCTTGAGGCCAGGAATAGTAGGCAGAGAATGCTGGATTATGACATTCATTCCAGGAAATCCACAGTGCAGAGTTCCGTGCTGAAGAGGCAAGCCAAGAAGACCAGAGGCTACTCGTGTCCCTGTCCAGCTCCCTATTCAAGAGTCAGTTGTCATTTCAAGAGTAGATGGACTCTGTCCTTGTTGCCAGCTTCAGAACCATGGCTCAGAGACTTTACACAAGAGACTTTACACGGGCAGGTCACTGGAACAGGGAGATTCAAAGCTCTTCCAAAGGAAATGCCTTTATTTAGAAGAGTATTAGAAAAGTTTACAACTAAAGGCCCTTGTGGAAACATTGAAAATTCTGGTGGTCTGTTAACAAAGAGAAGCCAGATCATAGGTCTGCTAGCTTCCCCAAGAGAACTGAGCAAATATTGAAGAAGAGTCCTTGTGGGATCAAAATAAGCATCAAAACTTGTCCTCAAAAAATTTCCCTAGAAAAGAGCTTGTATTTAAATAGATCCATTTTTGCTCCAGGTCATTGTCAAAGACAATAGAGCAATCAGCCAGCAATTAGTGGAGCCTAACATCTGTAAGTGAGTGATACCAACAGAGGCAGGCAGCTGAACAGAGAAATCAGGAAAGAGACAGGAAATACAGTCTTGCTAAAACCACTGTCACACCAGGCTGACTGCATGCCAAAGACGGTGCCCTCTTGACAGTAATAGCAGAGACTTCACGCAGAGGGAGACATAATCTTCACTAAATTAGTCTGGCCAAATAACTACATAAGTAAATGAGCAAACAGCAACACTCCTGGAGAGGAGACATAAGACTTTACTCAGAGTTGCTACAATATATGATCTAAAATACCTAATTTTTAACAACAATAACAATATATGATACATACAAAGGAACAGGAGTTTCATGCATTTATAAACGGGAAAGAAAAAGCAGGGAGAAGTCCCAAATATTGAACTCAGTGAAAAACTTCAAAGCATGTATGGCAAACATCATGTTCCAGGAACTAAAAGAAACCATGTTTTTAAGAAGGTAAAGGAAGATACAATGAGAATATCTTTGCTAGAGAATATCAATAGGTACCAAGTTAATATTTTTATGACAAAAAAGTATAACCTTTTGGATTACATTTTTTACCAGATAAAGATCATTTGCATATTTACTAGATGCAATATGCAAGTTAATGTGATACTTTAAAAAGTCTGAGTCCTTGATTCTTACAGAATAGCACAGTCCAACAATGGCATAGAATTCTAGAAGAAGGAAAAAAATTTAATTAGTCCTTGGGTGGCTCTAACAAATAGTTCTTCAGAGTGATAATGAAAGCAACTGTATGCCTTATTTAAAAATTTTGGATAATTTAACTTAACTAGAAATTTGTCCCCATACGTCCTCAGAAGGAAAAGATATTCAAGGCAGAGGAAACAACATACGCAAAAACAAGAAATAGAAAATAGCATAAGGGGCATGGAGAGCAACCAGTAATTCACTAATGGCTGGGGGTATAAGTTATCAGATACAAAAGAGGTTGGAGAGTTAGTATCAAGAATCCATTTGCATTCCTGACTAGATAAAAAGTTTGCCCTTTATGTGAATATTAACGTATACCTTGTATAGCTTTTAAATAAGGATGAACATAATTTTAAAGAACATAGTCAGAGGGGAGCCTGGGTGGCTCAGTTGGTTAAGAGTCCATCCCTTTTGGGGTGCCTGGGTGGCTCAGTCGGTTAAGTGTCCGACTTTGGCTCAGGTCATGATCTCATGGTTTGTGGGTTCGAGCCCCGCGTCAGGCTCTGTGCTGACAGTTAGCTCAGAGCCTGGAGGCTGTTTCAGATTCTGTCTCCCTCTCTCTCTGACCCTCCCTTGCTCATGCTATCTCTCTCTCAAAAATTAAAAAAAAAAAAATTAAAAAAAAAGAGTCCATCCCTTTATTTCAGCTCAGGTCATGAGCTCATAGTTCATGAAATAGAGTCCCTAGTTGGGCTCTGTGCTGACAGCAGGGAGCCTGCTTGGGATTCTCCCCCTCACTCTCTCTCCACCCCTCCCCCTGCTTGTGTGCATGCATGAGCATGTGCACCCTATCTCTCCAAAATAAATAAACTTAAAAAATTAAAGAAAATAGTGAGAAAGGCAGAATTGAAAGGGAATAGACTGTAAAAACTACTCTAACATAGTTGTCTAGATTCTTGCATTACATGTATAAAAATCACTTGGGTACCTGTCAAAATTCAACTTTATATTTAGTAGATCTGGGAGGGAATCTGAGATTTCCATTTCTATAAAGCTTGCAAGTAATGCTAATGCCACTGGTTTGCAGACCACACACTGAGTAGTAAGATTCAAGATTAACATGATAAAAATAATATAAACACTAACCTAATATAAACATAACTTAACAGGAAGGGGGGGCCTTGCTGGCTCAGTTGGTTAAACATCTGATCTGGGGTCATGATCTCACCGTTCGTGAATTTGAGCCCCACACCTGGCTCTGCCCTGACAGTGTGGAGCCTAGTTAGGATTCTCTCTCTCCCTGTCTCTCTCTCTCTCTCTCTCACACACACACACACACACACATAAATAAATAAACTTTAAAAAATAACATTATCCATATATGTAATTTTACTTTTTGGTGGCCATATTCAAAAACAGTGAAAAGAAACCATTGAAATTAATCTTAAAAATAGATTTTATCTAACTCAATATATCTAAAATATTATTTCAACATGTCTATCAATTTAAAAAATCAGTAATCAGATATTGTACACTCTTTTGTTCATTCTCAGTGTTAGATATTTAGTTTGTCTTTTACACTTAACAATACCCTTCAATTCAGACCCTAAGTTTTCATTGGGAATGCTTGCTCTGCATTGAGAGTTCACAAAACTTAACATGGAAAAATATTGGCTCACCCAAGTTGTTCCAAACAGACTAAACATTTTTGCAATGACAGAGTTCAATTTCATTTTTATAATTCAAGTTGTAATAAATTACAATGAAAGAAAATCAAATAGTCAGTTTCTCACTAGCCACACCGCACAAGCTACCATACTGGGAGTGCAGCTCTAGATGAGAGTCAGAACAAGAACAGCAGTGCTATACTGTGAAATGTAAGTGATACATTAAAGTAAAGAAATGTAAGAAGCAGGGGTGCATGAGTGGTTCAGTCGATTAAGCATCCAACTTTGGCTCTGGTCATGATCTCATGGCTCGTGACTTTGACCCCCACATTAGACTCTCTGCTGTCAGCACAGAGTCCACTTGGGATCTTCTGTCTCCCTCTCTCTCTGCCCATCCCCCCTTCTCAAAAATAATACCTAAAAAAATTTTTTTAAAGAAGTGTAAGAAGTAAAACAAAGGAAAACCCCAAAGAGTAATTGAAAAAAACAGGAGATGCTGTTCATTTACTCTTACAGCTCAAGAGAGTCAATTGTGTGCATCTCTTCCCAGTTCTTCATTTAGTGATGTCACATTGGGAAGTGTGAACTTGGCCATGCTGGGCATCATACAGCAGAGATGATAACAGCTAATGCTTCGTTTCCTCACCATAGCCAGTTGTTAAATATTTATCATCACATTACTAGAGTTAAAATATTTTATGAATCAGATCAGTTTATTCTTATTTTCTAAAACTTCTAATAGCTTTCCACTCACATAAAATTTAAAATCACATAATATGCTTTGCATTCTGACTTTAGTTGATGTCTCCAAAATGACTCGCATTTGATATTATGATTGGATATAGAGGGTAAAAAAAGCCAATAAGATAATAAATGCAAGAGAAAAGACAGATGTGGAGATGAGGATTATAAGTTCATCTGACTCGACCATGTCTTCCCCGCCATCATTTCCAGTGCATTTCAGTCCCTGTAACCTGGGAGTCCTGAGTGCTGAGGAGGAGAAGCCAAAGTGGTGAGGTAAGAGCATTAGGATCCCCAACATCTCCTGTAGGATCCTTCTCTAAAAGGCTGGATACTAGAAAATGACATCATTCCAACAATGTAGGCCTTGAGCAACAACCAGTGACTGAAATAGAAAGCAGATGACTCGTCCAAGTCCAAATGTTGACGATACTCTGATCAGGCACATGAAGAGCCACCACAGCAGAGTGCAAAGGAGGTAAAGGGCCTCAGGAGCCCAAGCAGAAATGTATCAGAGCCATGACAGCAAACAGGGTTAATGACATCGGATCCATGGAGCATAGCTCATCCTGGGAACTGGGTGAAGGCCCTGCCACTTGCCAGGTGGGATCCAAGTTCGTTTCATCTATGCAACTCAGGACCAGCTCAAGCTGTTAAAATCATTTTCCCACGTCTGTACATTTTATGGGAGTTACGGTGGATATTTAAGCTACATCACTATATTTTTAGTATCTGGAAGTATTTTTAAAAGTAAGTTTTCTCATATCTGACTGAAAATCAGAGCAGATAAAATTTAAAATGATTCAGAATAACTGAATTCTAACTTTAACCTGAATCACCAAGCTAATTTTTTCTTTTTAATGTCTACACATGTGCATTCACTAGGGAGTATTCTGGTTATTATTCAAAAAGAAAAAACAAAACCTGTCAGCTAAAGTAGAGATCAAAATACAAATTGTAACACAGAGGAACATTATATGAATTTCTGTCACTCCCCAGAGAACCTTAGGTTTATAAAAAGCAATGAATGGATTACATGAAGACAGAAGTATGCTTCTGCATTTTCATCTGTGACAGAGATAGTCTTCTTGTAATGCAGTCTTAAAACACCACCACCTTGGGCTGTGAGCTCATCAGCACTCTCAGGCTCAGCAGGGTCAAGTCTGGCTAATGTTCGAAACAGTGACCTCCAAGGAAAATCCAGGTGCGAGAGGATATAATGTTAGTAATTCAATAGATGACATGGTTCTCTTTAAGTCACTAATAAGCAATTTCCCCTCAAGATCACTATCAGACACTGTGCTACCGGATGTTTCTTTGTAAAGATTTAATATATATGGACTTTGGAGATCTCATGAATTTTTTACCTACCTCTTTATTATCATTTATATTCATTCTGTGTTGAACATTTTCCCCAATATTTTTATTGCAGTAAAATGTACATAACATGGAATTTACCATCTTAACTCTTTTTGAGTATACAGTCAGTGATAGTAAGTATGTTCGTATTGTTGTGCAATAATCACCAACACCCATCTTCAAAACTGTTTCCATCTTGCAAAACTAAAACTGTGTAACAATTAAACAATAACTTTCCATTGTTCTTCCTATCAGCCCTTAGCAACCATCATTCCACTTTCTACCATGTTTTGACTTCTCCAGGTACCCCAAGCAATCTGGTAAAAATAAAGCAATGAAATATATTCAATAAAGGCCCCAGGCACATAGAAAATATGTCATATTTTGAAATAAAAACCAAGTAACAAGATAGATTAAATATTCAAATGATTTCATAATGATGACTTTAAAAATGTACCTTGTTGTTACCCACAGACTTGTTTTGCCTGAATTATATGAATACATTGCATTTCAATGATTTTTTACATTAATTCCTCAAGTATTTATGGAAGCCCAGACATTCACTGCATTGTGTTTGAAGGTTGAACCTAGAAGATTATATGTTTATGTCCTCAGTGTTTTCAAAATGGTAAGAAAATGTATGTGCATAATCATAAACTTTTGTAGAAAGTACTATAAGCATGTAATCTTGTGGAATTTGAGAGCTTCCCAGAAAAAAATAGTAGACTAAATTTTGGTGAAAGAATAGAATTTACCTGATAAATCACTAGTTAGAATTCTATTGGTTGAAGATGAAGGATTTGTATGAGTTTGGGTTTTTTTTTTCTGATCCCCTGAAAATTTATTTTATTCCTGCCACTCTCAAAGTACATACAGGGGACAAAGAGTAGTCAAATGCTTTTCTTAATAATTTCCTAAAAATGCAGTGTTCTTTTCCCTTTCCATGTATGATGTGTGACTAAGCAATTGTTTACATTCATTTGACAGGTAAGAAATTGAAGATTGATATCTACTCAATAATATTGTGTCTAATAAATATTCAAACCAGGTTCTCTCTGGTTAATTATTTTATCAGAGAGTATTTTAGAAGCTTAAAAATGTGATTTCATTTTCCAATGTGGCTGTCTCTTGAGCTGTGATTTATACTTTCGTAGGTTCTGAATGCCTTTGAATGACAATGATGATGATATAGTGCAAGGAAGCTATGATTTATCATACATGATATACAAAATGAACTACTGGGGAAGTACAAAGTAGGATGCAAAGGATCTCTGAGTCTTTCATATTGAGTCTTAAATATTGTTTCTGTTTCCCTCCTAGTCTATCACTTCCACTGGATAAATTATTTAAAACAGAAGGAAATTGACATAGTATTCAAAATTGATTCCATTAGATTATTAAAGTAAATGAACTATAAATTAATTTTAACCACAAAGTGATTTTCACAAAATAACCATTCGGTTGACTGTGGGATTAAAGACATTAAGGTTATGTTGGATTTTTTTTTCTTTTTGCAAAAGTTTTATTATTTTTAAGACTTATTTATATATTTTGAGAAAGAGAGAGAGAGAGGGAGAGAGAGAACCAGCAGGGGAGGGGCAGGGAAAGAGGGGGACAGAGGATCTGAAGGGGACTCTATGCTGACAGCAGAAAGCCCAATGTGGGGCTTAAACTCACAAACCATGAGATCATGACCTCAGCCGAAGTCAGATGCTTAACCTACTGAGCCACCAAAAGTTTTGTTAAATATGAAATTTAGAAAAAAACTCATTTTTAATTTTAGAAATTTTAGAAAAAGCCTTATCACTGTGATCAAATATTAACACAGGATCATTAAAAATAATTTTTACCATTTAACAAACATTTTAAAAGCCAGCATTCACTCAAATTAAAGCTGCATGTTTTCTAAATCATCTTATTTCCATATATTTAAACAGAATTATTTCTAGTTAAATCAACAACCGATGTTCTTAATCAAAAGTTTTGATTTGCAATTTATAACTACTTGTAATGGTAAAATGAACAACTATTTGTTTAATAAAGATAAGACATTCTTAGGAAGACAAATGACAAAGGAATTCCTTGGGGATCAGAGTTTGGAGATCCCTGACATAAAGCATCACATCACCTTAACTGGAACTGAAATATGTGGATAATTATAATATTGGATAATATCTAGTCTCTTGTATTTTTAATTGAATCCAAAAAATGTATGTGCAAGAATATTAATATATATGGTTGGAATGCTCATGTCTACATTCCCAAAGGAAATTAAAATTTCCATGAGAGTTGGAAGGTTTAATAAATTTTATGATACAGTTGTCTTTCAAATAAGATATTTTCATTTTAAAGCCCAAGCATATTTCTGGTGACGCAGGACTTGAGAAGTGATATAATAAAGAAAATCTAGAAGCCTTTGAGATGATGTCTGTCCAGTAGCTAAATTATGTCAAAACTTATACCAGGGTTTATCACCTCCTCTCATAAAGCTTCTATATATAATCTTCTGCACAACTCATGTTGGTAAGAAAGAGTCATAGGCTAAAAGGGCTTCAGAATAAAAGGGAGAGGAATTAATTTTGAGTGTCCACTTTATACTTACTTCTTTACATACAAACCTCAAAATAACCTTAGGGTGAACTTTATAAGTAAAGAAGAACATAAAGATTAAGCCACTTGTCTAGTTTCATACCACTAGTATATAGCAGAGTCAAAATTCAGACCTACATACATATAAATCAAAATCTTGTGCTTTTTTCTTATAATATAAACTCTCAGTAGTACCTAAAAACAAATCAAACTCTATTTCTTTATATCATACGTAAGACCATAGAAACCCTTAGAGGTGAAGTAACTTTCAAAAGCATGTAGATAATGGACTTTTAATCCTGAAAAAAGATGCAGTAGATGCACTTTTTCTATATTCCCCCTAAGATGAACTTCTTCCTCTATTCCTCCTAAGTGCAGCTAAAACCCTTACATCATATACTAACTATATGTAAGAAGGCTTGAAACATAGAGGGAAGGAGGCAGACCATCTAGGGAACTTAGGACCCAGGAGAGACACACCAGTTAGTTCCCTGAGTTTTTCTTTTTGCTTGTATCACAAGCTGAGTGTTACAGAAGCTGGCCTTTTGTAAATCCCAATGAGTACAACAGAAAAAGCTCAATGAAAGTCTGTTCTTTTAGCCAACCAATAAGGAAAAGGGCAGCAACACAAAATAGAAGATGTTTAGAAAATAACTGCTCTATTCCATGGAAGCACCATGGAAAAAACAGTGGCTCCATTCCTATTCCAATCAGCAAAAGTTGAGTGGGAAGCCGAGACTTCCAACCTTGCCTAACTGTAACAAGGTATTTTGTTCCTCCTACTGGTGGGTGTTGTCAAAGAAAGTCTGTTGAGAATCCAGGATTTCCATCACCACCCAGCAGTAACAAACACCCCTGCACCTCTCATTTGGGGTGGTGTGAGAGGGTCAGTAATGGGAAACTGTGAATATCACCATATTCTAGCAGTGACAAGGCCTTTTTGTCAAATAAGGGGCTATAACAAGGTACTCCTCACCCTCACAGCCAGGGTGGATGCCCAGTGAGGAACCCAAACTCTCACCTACATCCAGCAGTTATGAGGTACCTTCTCCCTCTACCCCAGGGCATTAACAGAAGCTCAGTGGGAAAAACAACGAAGCTTCCTCTACTCTCCCCAACCATCACGGTTCCAGAGGAGACTTGATAAAGCAGGAGATTTAAATGGGATCCAGTGTGATGTAAGATGATACATAAAATGTCCTAGATAATAGTGACAGAAATCCATCATACCAAAAGCCAGAAAAATATCAGGTTGAATCAGAAAAGACAATCAGTTGGTATCTACCAACACTGAGATAATAGTAATGTTGGAATTATTTAACAATGTTTTCAAAGCAGCTCTTCTAAAAATACTTCAACAAGAAATTACAAACATGTTAGGTGAAGAGGATTAAGAGGTAGAACCTAGTTATAAAGTAAATAAGTCACATGGCCATGAAGTATAGCATAGGGAATATACTTAATAATATTGTAATAATTGGTGACAAATGGTAATTAGACTCAATGGTGGTGATCATTTCATAATGTTTATAGAAGTCAAATCATTATACCTGAAACACAATACTGTATGCAAATTATACTTCAATAAAAAAAGAAATCACAAATATTCATAAAACAAATGAAAACAAAATAAAAAGAAATGAAAGACATAAAGAAGAACCAAATAGAAATTTTAGGACTAAACATAAAGAAACTAAAATAAAAACTCAATGTATTTGCTCAACAGTAGAATGGAAAGAACAGGGAAAAGAATCATTGAAGTTAAGGATTGAAGAGTAGAAATTACGCAGTCTGAACAATGGAGAGAAAACAGACTAACAAAATGAACAGATCCTCAGAGACTGATGGGACCGTAACCAAAGATCCATAATACATGTAATCAGAGTCCCAGGAGAGGAAGAGAAAGAAAGTGGTGCTAGAAAATTATTTACATAAATAATGGCTAAAGAGCTTCCAAATTTGGAAAACAAACAAAATACCCATAAACCTACAGATTAAGAAGCTGAGGAAACCCAAAGCAGGTTAAACCAAAAATACACATACCAAGACCATCAGAATCAAACTTATGAAAAATAAAGATAAGAAAATAGAGCCTTGAAGAGAGCAAGAGAAAAACTATATATTACTATGAGGAACTATTCAAATAACAGTAGATCTTTAATCAGAAATTACAAAGATGTAGCAAATAATTTTTCAGGTAATAAAAGCAAAAAATAAGGGCGCGTGGGTCAATCACTAAGTTAAGCATCCGACTTCATCTCAGGTCATGATCTCACGTTCAGTGGATTTGAGCCCCGTGTAGGGTTCTGTGCTGACAGCCAGCTCAGAGCCTGGAGCCTGTTTCGGATTCTGTGTGTGTCTCTCTCTCTGACCCTCCCCTGCTCCAGGTGTCTCTTTCTTTCTCTCAGAAATAAATAAAACNTGATGGTTGATGAGGGTGAGGGCATGGGTGAGGGGCATTAAGGAGAGCACTTGTTGGGATGAGCACTGGGTGTTATACATAAGTGATGAATCACTGGATTCTACTCCTGAACCCAAGATGACAGTGTATGCTAACTAACTTGAGAATAAAACAAAAAATAAATAAATAAAGTAGAAATTAAGACATTCTCAGACAAAGGAAAATGTTAAAAAGAGTTTGTCACCTGTAGACCCACCCTACCCTAAGAAATTTTTTAAGAAAATTCCTAAAACAGAAAGAAAATGAAAAAGAAGCAACTTTAGAATATTAGGAATGAGGGGCACCGAGTGTCTGACTTTGGCTCAGGTTATGATCTCATGGTTTGTGGGTTCGAGCCCCATGTCGGGCTCTGTCTTGACTGCTTGCTCAGAGCCTGGACCTTACTTCAGATTCTGCGTCTCCTTCTCTCTCTGCCCTTTCCCCTCTCACATTCTGTCTCACTCTTCTCTCAAAAATAAATAAATGTAAAAAAAAATTTTAATAGAAAAAAAGAATATTAGGAATGAGGAAAAAATAACACAAAGCATAAAATTATGAGTAAATATAATGGATTTTATCTTGAGTTTTTTAAATTATGTTTGATAATTAAAGAAGAAATAACATTATCCTACTGTGTTCCTCAAGGTATGGAAGGAAGCATTGAAGACAGTTTATATTATAAATAGGTGAAGAGAAAAGACTAACAGGAGGTAACTGGTAAAATGTCTCTATCAGTACACTATGATAAATTATGTATGTAAATGTAATACCTAGAATAACCAAATCCATACAAATATGATAAGGAAAAGATAGGATAAAATAGGCAAAGAGTGAAAAATTATGACCTGAGTTCCCTGGGTGGGGGAAAACACATATTTTGGAACAACACTGGGAGGGTCTGACCACAGCAAACCCCCTTGGGCATAAGGTTTCTCTTCAGAATGTAACAGGCACCATCTACTCCCTCAGGAATTTGACAAAAGACCTGACCAAAAATAAGTAGATCATAAAACAGATGACCTACAGGAAAGGGTAAGGCCATAGACCACCCCTCATACAATGGAGTGGAGCCAATCAGGAATGGACAGCCCAGTACCTAGAGTTATCAAGCCAATAAAGGTGGAACTTAAGAAAGAACAAAGGGGAAAGGAAGGTGGCAACCAGAGCCTTATAAAACAGGGACCCTTGCCTATTGTCACAGGCATTCACTTTTGAATGCTCCCTCTCTGTAAAGAAAGCTTTCCTACTATTCTTCTTTCCTGATCTTACACCCTAATAAACTTTTGCCTGTTGCTCATTTCATGTCCACTTCTCCATTGTTTGAAACAGTGAGACAATGAACCCCTGATGTAAAAAATCCTGCAGCACAAAGAAATACACAAAGAAACACTAAAGATCAATCAAAGGAAACTCTAAAAAAACATTTATGTAACTACTGATACACACAACAACTTAGATTTCATGGACAATCTGTACAACAACAAAAAAATCTCAAAACGTGACATTTGATTTCATTTGATTTATGTAAAATTTCTGAAATGACAACATTTCAAGCTGGATAATGGATCAGTATTTTCTAGGGATTAGGAATTGTAGGGGGAGAAGTGTGGGTGCTATTATATAGGGGTGATGTGAAAGGGATGTTTGTGGTGATGGAATAAGTCTGTACCTTGAGTGTAGTAATATGATTCTACACATGTGATAAAATGACAGAACAGACAATGTCCCCATATCACTTTTGTGGTTTTGATATTACACTGTAGTTACACAAGATAAAACCTTCAGGGAAAACTGGTGAAGGGGACCCAATATCTGCCTGTAATATCTTTGCAATTTCTCATGAATCTATTTTTCAATAAACATTAGCAAATGCATAGGTAATGGCGGAACTTGTGTGTGTGTAGGTTAAAAAAATTCCCTGCTAATAGAAATGAAATGCAGAGGCTGGTGTAGTCATAATATTGGGAAACAAGGTAGCCATATTTCCTTGAAGATCCCTCAGCAATTCAAAAAACATATCTATGGTAGATCACATAGATAACATTAAGCTTGATTAGAGCAAGGATGGAACTCTTTATCTAAATACAAGCCAGTCTAGCCCCAAGAACACATCTCTTGCAGGGCAAATACTTCTAAGAAAGTTGTAGACTTTGTTCTCATTCTTGAAAAACCAGTGTCAATTCTTATTTTATGATCTTTTCAACACAAACACTTGGTAAAGTGACATTTATAAAATCTGTGGCCTTTGATACATTGGGTCCTTCAATGGATGTTACACATCTCAGAAGGAATACGTTGGATAATTTCCAGGCTCTTATTTACAGACCATTACATCTAATGACTCACACGAATCATCAAAGGGGGCTAAGTCTGGGAGGAGAACCTTTCACACACTGTCTTTTACAGATGTAAAGAACCCTGATATTCTGGAATAAATCTCTAAAATATACTTAAAACTCTTTAAAGTTAATTTTGGTTTTTCAAGTGAGACTAATTAGGTGATTCTAGTAGTCTTAAACATGAAAAGAGAAAATAAAAAAATAAGTTAATATCATGATTATTTTTTAGGATTTATATGGCTATCTAATTGATTTTATATAATAGAATGTCAAAATCTTCTTGCTAAGTTTTCAGAATCAACTTTTTAAATGAGATTTTGTCACATTTTATAAATTTTAATACTTTTAAATTTGCTTCATTGCAAATCTTTTAACTTTTGTATCAACTGAACACAAAATTATTACTTTTGCATTTTGCTATAATTTAGATTAATTACCACAAGGGTGGTATTCTTTACTACTACATGATAATAAAATAAGTAAATTTTAGGAATGGTGATGCCTTCCAATTATTAAATTTGATCAATGTTATCTTTAGTTTTATATATTCTGAGTGTCAATAGTCATTGTTACTTGAAAATTTTGTATTTTCTTCTCCTTTTTTATAAAATTATTCTCTTAAATTATTTTTATATGATAGATATGTTACTTATAAATTTGGGAAGCGTTTGAAAGTATGATATAGAACCCAATTTAATATTTTGATCTGAAGACTTAGGCGTATTTACTAAAAAATCTATTAATAGAAAATTTTTAGTTTTCTTGGGATGATGCAATGCAATTCTACAAAACTAAAATCCTGACCTATCTTTTTCTTTTTTTTTTTCTCTTTCTTTCTTTTCTTTTTTTTTTTTTTAGAGAGAGCGCACACACAAGTGGACGGCCAGAGAGAGAATCATAAACAGATTCCATGCCCAGTGAGGAGCCCCATGGAAGGCTCAATCTCACTACCAATGAGATGATGACCTGAACCTAAATCAAAAGTCAGACACTTAACCAACTGAGCCACCCAGGTGCCCTGACCTAACCTATTTTAATCTTTGCAGAGAAACATATCTGGAATATAGTAGATACCTAATAGGTACTAATGAATAGATATGTCTTCACAAGAAAAATAAACAAGATGAGTAAAAATAACTTCAAAATTGAAAAGAAAAAGATTTATAGACATGTAACTATGCTATATTTTCAAGCAAATATACATTACCTATATGTGTGTGTATGCATGCATCTGAAATATCTGATAATGTATTATTGTTTAGTGAGCCATCAATGTTTTGTTAGAATTAACTTCCAGAAGAAAATTTAAAACAGTGCATCCATAATCTTCCTTAATCTCAAAGAAAAATAACCCTAAAGGAAAATATTTAGTAAGTCAGAAATAGACATTTTTTCTTATGTTGGTAACGTAAGAGATAATGAGTGTATCTAGCATAAACATTGTCTATATAAGAAAAAAACTACATTCTAGTTAATGCCAAATTCTAGGAATTTGACCCCATTCTCTCTATTACAGAACCATTTCATGGAATGGCAAATACATATCACATTCATCAAAATTCCAAGCACCGTCAGACGGAGCTCTCCTCAAAGCTTAATCATGGCCTCAGAATTCTTCTTAATACACTCTAGGAAACTTTTGACACTGGAGCATATAAATATAATATTCATAATTGAGATCATGCTTTTTTTTAAAGCAACATTCTAAAGCATTCTCTAATGTCTGAGACCTATTGATTAATGCATCTGAAATGGTTATAAGAATCCTACCCTATTATAACATATAATAATGCAATTTGTATCTAAATGTGAAGGAACTTCTCTATATTTCTGCTTATAACATTGAAATAGAAGACATGCATCCCATATGACATGGCGATTCTATCTTTAGTTATTTCACTCAAAAGAACTTCTCACAGGTATCTACAAAAATCATATATAAGACAGTTGATTTACAGCAATGTTTATTAATAATAAAAATAGAACCAATTAGCATGAATCAATAAGAAAATGGATAAATTTCAGTATATTCACAAAATGGAAAGCAAGCAGATAAAATCAATGAACTAGTATTTTCTGTATTCATTCTTCATTCATTAAACAAATATTCTTTCAGCATTTTCTTCACCCATTTCACCCTGAGTCAGTTGCTTTCCATAGTCTTTTTCCATCAAGCTGGCATGTTATTATTATTTTTTTCTTACTACTGTGCCTGCACTCCAAATTGTTGCTCTCAGATGAAAAGTTGTTTCTTGTTACTTCTCTTGCAAAAGAAGAAATGGTTAAGCAGTTTATTGGTCAATATATTTTTGGTTTTGGTTAAAAGACAAGAGTAACAAAGACAAATGCACTTAACCAATTTGCTTTACCTAAAATCCAGGGAACAACTCTTTTGTGCACAGCTTATCCACTATTTTTCTCATTATGAAAAATTCATTTGCCATTTTCTTTCCCCACAATGGGAATCAAAAATCAAATCCCATGCAAACTTCTCATATGTAACAAGTCAAAGTTTAAAAATCGAAACAAATATAATTTCATAATATCTTAAATTGTGCTTAGAAGAAACAAAATTTCCCTTTAGTAATATTAAGTGTTATTAGATTATCTGTTGAAATAATATAAATGAAAGGGAAGGTGAAATAGTTATTATTTCTAGAGATGATCTTCACTTTTTACTTTATTTGCTGAATCTGGAAATGATATGCTTAATGCTGCCTTCTTTTTGCTTCTTCCCCCTATTTCTCATGATAATTCATCGTAATCATCTGAGGAAGAAAGTCATAATATTGTCATCGATGCCATTTTGAATGACAACTTATCCCAATAACATGTCTTTACTACTTCCTGATTTCCTGTTAGGTTTTCAGCTCCAAGTTTGCTTTTAAACTTGTGTTTGCATTCATTGTCTCAACTGACATTATCTCAAGTGTAATTTTCTTCAACTGATTTCTTCTATATTTCTTTACAGTTACTGGACAGAACATTCTCGAGAGCAGAGGTTTTGCTTTACTTAATTCTGTAACTTGCCATGGAAACTGGCATTGAATCTGACAACTGGAAAATAATTACTAATTATTTCTCAAAGAAATGAATAAATAGATAATGTTCACACTTTCTGAGCTCATATGGCTGTCTTTGCTTAAGAAAATTACATTTCTATTGTAATTTAGCCGATTTTATTCATTATTGGAGTAGAACAGATGTCTGTTCTGGTGGCATTCTTTTATTTTTCATTAATCATATCTTTAAATTAATATTTTAATTCCTCTGACCTTTTCAAACCAATGAATTAAAACATGTTAATAGTTATTTTTATAAAAAGCAGAATAGATTACATTATGAGTTACTGAATATCTTGGAACTATGTCCCAAATAATTTAAATATGACTTTTATTTACTTGTATATTTATTTGTTATATTATCTAATATCTTCCATTTTCCATTTTTAAGGTGGGATTTATATATGTCATAACATTTTACTTATGGAAGGCTTCTTCTTACCAGTTCCTTGAAGGTGTATTTCTCATGGACTACTGCAAACAATAACATTTCTGTGATGGATCACATAATCAATTTTCTAGATGTACCAGCCTAAAAAAAAATCAGGTGTAAAACTATTTTCAGAATTATTTAAACATTACTCAAGGTAAAATAATATTTTACCTTTTTTCCAGATCTACTGAGACCCAATTGACACATAACATTGTGCCATTTTATGCTCTACAGTGTGAAGATTTGATACAGTTACATATTGCAGAGTGATTAAGGTTAATTAATGCCTCCATCACCTTCCATAATTGCAGTTTCTTTTTATAAGGACACTTAAGATCTACTCTCTTAGCAACTTTCAATTATATCATAATAATATAAATATGATTATATATTACAATATAATTTAATAATATATAATATATGTACTACTATATACTATGCAGTATTATTAACTATAGTCACGATCTGTATGTAAGATCTCTAGAATGTATTCATCTTATAATGGGAAGTTTGTACCCCTTGACCAACATCTCCCCATTCTCCCCACACCCAGACTATGGCAACAATCATTCTACTCTTTGTTTTGAGTTCATCATTTTAGATTCCATTTATAAGTGACATCAAACAGTATGTGTCTTTCTCTGTCACTTGATTATTTAGCATGATGCCTTCAAGGTCCATTCAAGTTGTCACAAATGGCAAGATTTCCTTCTTTTTCATGGTTGAATAACATTCCATTGTATATATTTGCAACATCTTTATTGATTCATCTGTGTATGGACACTTAGGTTGTTTCCTTTATAATGCAATGAAATTGGAAGTCAAGATATCCATTGGAGAATCTGATTTCATTTCCTTTGGATATATACCCAGAAGTGGATGGCTAGATTTTAGGGTAAGTTCTGTTTTTAATTTTTTTAGGAACCTCTATACTGTTTTCATAACAGCTATATCAATTTATATCCCCACCAACAGTGCACAAGGGTTTTCTTTTCCCCACATTCTTGGAAATACTTGTTATCTCTTGTTTTTCAGTAATGGCCATTGTGACAAGTGTGAGACCATTTCTCATTGTGGTTTTGCATCTCCCTGATGACTAGTGCAGTTAAACATCTTTTCCCATACCTGTTGGCCATTTGCATGTCTTATTTATTTATTTTTTTCTATGTCTTCTTAAAGAAACATCTATTCAGTTCCTCTGCCATTGTTTAATCAGATTTTTTTTGCTATTGATTTGTATAGGTTCCTTATGTATTTTGAATACTAACCAAATTGTCAGTTGGTTTGCAATCACTGTCTCCCATTCCACAGGATGTCTTCTTCATTTGGTTGTTTCTTTTGTTCTGCAGAATTTTTTAGTTTAATACAGTCCTACTTACTGATTTTTAATTTTGTGACTTGTGCTTTTGGTGTCGTACCCAAGAAATCGTTGACAAGACCAATGTCAAGAAGCTTTTTATCTTCCAGAAGTTTTATGGTTTCAAGTCTTTTGCTTAAGTCTTAGTTCTAGTAAATTTTCGTGAGTGGTGTGGAATAAAAGTCTAATTATATTCTTCTACCTGTGATTATCCAGTTTTCCCAACACTGTTTATTAAAGAGACTATCCTTGCCCCATCGAGTATTCTTGCCTTTCTCGTCAAATGTTAGTTGATGGTATATGCGAGTGTTTATTTATGGTTTCCCAAATTCTGTTCCATTGGTATATGCATCTATTTTTATACCAATACTGTACTAGTTTTATTACTATAGCTTTGTAATATACTTTGCAATCAGGTAGTGTAATGCCTCCAGCTTTGTTCTTTCTCAGGATTACTTTGGCTTCTGTGAGTTTTTTGTGGTTCCATACAAATTTTAGGGTTGTTTCATCTATTTCTGTGAAAAATACCATTGGAATTTTGATAGGGATTGAATTTGTAGATGGGTTTGGATAGTATAGACATTTTCATAACATTAATTCTTCTGATCAATAAACACAGGATATCTTTCTTATCTGTGCCTTTTTCAATTTCTTCTATCAGTCTTAATACTTTTCAGCATACAGATCTTTCACCTCTTTGTTTAAATTTATTCCAAGATATTTCATTGTTTTTGATGCCATTCTGATAACATGCCATTTCAATGTTAGTGTATAACACTGATTTCTGCATGCTGATTTTCTATTTTGCCACTTTACTAAATTTGTTCATTAATTCTAATAGATTTTTGGCAGTGGCTTTAGAATTTTCTCTCTACATGATCATATCATCTGCAAACAGACAATTTTACTTCTTCCTTACTAATTTTTTTCTTTTTCTTGCCTGATTGCTCTAGCTAGGACCTCCAGTCCTATGTCAAATAGAAGCAGTGAAAGTGGAACCCTTGTCATGTTTCTGATTTTAGAAGGAAAGCCATCAATTTTTCACATGCTATCAGCTGGGGGAGGGGGTTATCACTTATGACCTTTATTAAGTTGACGTACATTCTTTCTATACCTAGTTTGTTGAGAAATCTCATCAAGAAATGACGTTGTATTTTTTCAAACACTTTTTCTCCAACATTGAGATTATCATGTGATTTTTATCTTTTATTTATAAATGTAGTATATCACAAATGATTTGTGTATGTTGAACCATCCACGCATCACATCTCCATAAATCCCACTTGATTGTCTTATATAATCCTTTAAATATGTTGTTAATTTTGCCTTCCTAATATTTTGTTGAGAATTTTTGCATCTTTATACCTATATTCATCAGGGATATTGGCCTCTAGTTTTCTTTCTTTGTATGGTCTCTGGCTTTGGTATCAGTGTAATGCTGGTTTTATCAGTGAGTTTGAGAGTGTCCCCTCCTCTTCAATTTTTTGTAAGACTTTGAGAAACATTGGTCTTCATTTTTTAAACGCTTGGCAAAATTGAGTAGGGAAACCATCTGTTTGTTTGTTTGTTTTTTCTTAGATGTTTTTTGATTAGTGATCCAGTCTCCCTATTCCTTATTAGTCTACTCAGATTTCCTATTTCATCATGTTTCAATCCTGGTATGTTGTATGTGTCTAAAAATGTATCCATCTCTTCCAGGTAATCAAATTTGTTGATGTGTAATCGTTCACAGTTGTCTCTTACTACCAGAACTTCTGGACTCCTGAGGTTCCGCAGAGGCTCTCTCTCTTGTCTGTGAGTGATTGTCTAAGATTGTGTTCTCCAGGTGCTCTCAACATGTGACCAAGAGAAGCTAGAGCTGGTGCACAGAGCAATGGAAGGTCCACTGCCAGTACTAAGGTCTGTATATTTATTACCTGATGTGCAGGTGAGTGAGGCTCCTAGGCAACTTGGCAGTTAGCGCCGAATCCCATAGCTCCTACAAAGGCATTTTTGTTTGTGGATGAATGCCAATTTGGTGTTGCTGAGACGGAATGTCTTATTTGGTCATCTTACTTATATTACTCCTACAAAATATTATTTTTAAATAATGCGTTCATTAATTTGCAAACAATATTTTCACAAAACAAAGGTTGTTAACTCCTCAGCTTTCCTACACCTGAATTAAGTCAAGTATGAAGTCCTTTTCTGTATGTTATTTAAGATGAGTTTTATAGTAATTATGTGAGGTAGATGATAATATCCAGTTTTACATAAGAGAAAGTAATGACTTTCAGAGAAGTTAACTAACTTATTTCAAGCCTCTCTATGAGTGAAAATTAAAAAATAAATGAAAGCACAGGACAAGAAAATCAAGACCTCTCTTCTCATAATCAAGGAAGAAATATACATAAATTATTTATAAATATTCGAAGTAATGTGTTCACTCCATCTTCTATATCATGTAGCCTTGATGATAATATACTAAAAATTTTAAACTGTTATTTATTTAATTTTGCTGAGTAGGTAAAACATATCAAAGTGGTAAAATAAACTCTAGAAAGTAAAAGTCAGCTCAATTTATTCAAAAAATAATTAAAAGATTAACAGAACATTTATTTCCCTCAGGTTGGCATGATTTCATCTCTGCTTTTTATTTCTGTTCTCATCCTGATGATCAATCATGTTATGCAGTGCAACCTGTCAAAATGTGCTATATTAGCAAATCTGGAATGCTTTGCTCATCCTTCCCTCAAAGCCCACACATTTTAATAGGACAAGTGAACTCAAATTGGTATTTGGAAAACAGAGACTAAATGAAGATCATCTTACTTTGATAGTCTTTGTGATTTCTTTTTCTATTGGTTAAGAGGTGTTTGGTGATCATGGTAAATGCTTTGTTCAATCAGAAATTTTTAGCATTCTCTTCGGAAACATATCTTACTATTTTAACCAAAATAGGAGGAATGTACATCTTCTATTATGTAAATTCTATAATGACTCATAGTATGGTAAAATAAACAACAGATATAAACTCTTCTTTGGTTAGGAGGATATAGTTTTTCTCATTTGATAATTCTTCTATCTACAGTTAAATTCTTTTAGGTTAATTCCTTTCATGTTAACAATTTATTTTACTTCTTCAAGGATTAGGACTTTCAATTAACGAAAGAATGACACAAACCCCCAAAGTGATAATATTTATTAGATACCCAAAAGGAATAACACCAAAGTGTTATTTTTTTAAATAATTTTGAGTATCTACTAAGACTGTATATCTGGTAAGCTACTTTTTCTCTTTAAAAATTTGTTTTATTGAGATTAAATTGACATATAGCATTATATTAGTTACAGGTGTACAGCATAATGATTCGACATTTGTCTTTATGTCAAAATCATTAACACAATAAATTTAGTTAACATCCATTACCACAGTTACAAAAAAAAATGTTTTTATGTACTTTGTTACCAACTTTCAAATATGCAACATAGTATTATTAACAATAGTCACCATGCCATGCATTACATTATCATGACTTACTTATTTTATAGCTTACTTATTTTATACTTTTGATCCCCTTTACCCATTTCACACATCCCTGACCCTCTGGCATCCACCAATCTGTTTTTGTATCTATGAGTTTGATTCTTTATTGTTGCTGTTGAAATTCCACATGTAAGTGAGATTATATAATATTATCTTTTTTAGGCTATTCATAGCAATTAGGCTGTGTTCTGCTACACATAACAAAAACCCAACCAATTATAACTTTAAAAAGTAAGACTTATTCTTTCATATAGGAGATTTGTTAGTTCATTATTAAAGGATTTCTGGAGAAAGTGTGCCTTCAGATTGGCTAATTTAAAAATTTGTGCTTTCCTTCAAAGCCATAAGATGGCTACAGAAATTCTAGCATCACTATTTTACTCAGCAACATACAAAGACACAAAGCTTATTAGGTTTTTTTTTAAGACTGAGAAAGCTTTCCAGGAAATGCCTTAACAGATATCGCCTTACTTTGTATTCACCAGGTTTACAACACATGCTCACACTTGAGTCAATCAATGTCAAGGGAAATGGATCCTCTTTCCAAATGGCTTACACTTTATTTGTTCACTGGTCAAGTCAATGCCAATACATGAATTAGATCTGTTTTCTATAAGGAAATAAGAGAAATGTCAGGATGGCTTTTGATAATGACTCTCAATACCTTGTGATGCTAAAATCTCTAAGGTATTTTCTTATGTTTTTGTGTAATGTGTATTATCAAAATACAAATGGAAATGTATTGGTTTTGGTAATATCACAAAGGCAATTAATTACCACCTCTGAGTGTTATTCTGCTAGTGATACCTATTATGTGATATAATGATACCATATATGTATGAGCATATTAGAAATAAATAAAAATTAAAATATATCATATATATGAGCAAATATTAAAAAATAATTAGAAACACAGCAATAAGGTAGAGAATGGAGTATTAAAATGTGGGTTCTCTTTTTTAGGTGAATAAAACACAAGCAGTGTAAGCAAGGAAAAACAATGTAGTTATGGCACTACCAAGAAAGTGAGATCAATGAGGGCTCAGACTATAGTGGAAGACTTTGTAGATGTAGACATTGAACCCAATAGTGAAGTTTAGGTAGATGCCAAATAAAGGAACCAGAGAAGTAAAATAGTAGTGGTGGAAACAGAAAGAACGGATATATGGACATAGGAATGATGGAATATGGTTTGAGGATAGTGGAGAGTTGGAGGCATATAGATCCTGTTTGATAAGTCTGAGTTCAAGATCAGTTTTTTAAAGCTCATCTTTTCACACTGCTGTTTCTACAAATCAATCAAAAGGTGTCTATGAAAAGGTGACTGTGGGCAACAAAAAAGAGCTCTTAATTTTGTTCCCAATGTCAGAATCACTGTTTTATTTACTCATATTGACTTTGAGTAAGCTACTTAGCTCCACTATGTAATCATTTATAAAATGGGAAAAATTTTCTCACCTATTGCCTGGAGTTGTTGATAATGCAATTAGCATTATCTTGCATAAATCTTCAGCTATGAATAGGTGATTAATACATAGTAGTATGAATTCATATACTGCCAGTTACTTCCTGTGACATGTACATCTGTATAAGTAGATGAATAGATACAATGTGATCTTATCAACAGCTCTAGGTAAACACTTGAATATTCTTGGCACATGGAGTTAATGTATTAACAGTATTGAGACTCAGTGAAGTCTCAAATTGAAAATTAAATTACAAATCAGGTGAAAATCTTTCCACTAAGAAAGCTCTCCTTATGTTGTAAGAGTGAGCATTTTAGGTTAACTGTAGAGATTATATCAGACACTAATGTATGTGTTATGAAAATATGTGGATTAACACCATTTTTTAATTTGTGGTATTAGTACAAAAATAGTATTTTGTAAAGTCACAATTGTATGCAAGTGTTTGAAGCTAAGAAACGATTATTGTAATGAATTTAATCCTCATGGGTTCTTTAGGAAGTATGCTCTGTTAAAATTTCATTTAAAGGATTAACTTAAGAATGGTTGAAAATAAAAAGCAGATGACTAGTTTGAAAAGAATCTGCCAAGATATCAATGTGTGCCATATCGGTTTAAGTCTGAACCTACTAGCACTGCACAGCCTTGAAAATAGCTACATCAAGGGCGAGTCTTGACATGACTGCATGTTGCTAACTCATACCTGATAATAAACAAGCAGCTCCATCTGTTCCGTGGTGGCGTGTTGTCTCCAGACCTCACAGACTCATGTTTTACATGTCGCTGTTCAAGTGTAAATCAGAGAGGGCCACCCAAATACCTTGGAAACTGAAGAGTTGTTTAAAATAAATAAGAGTGCATCCAACATGACAGTCCATGTGCATTACTTTTAAGTTTACTGCATTGTGTGGCATTACCTCACCAGATAAAACTTTCCATTGTTCTCGTTTCACGTTGCGTATTTAAATTCAGGTGTCCCTCTTCTCCCCCCGCCCCGAAACGCTTCATGTATTTCAATTTTATTTTCACATGTGTTAAGTCACTTAAAAAGTCTATTTTATGTACACCTCATTATTTAAATCCCTCTTCTAAATTTTTTTTAATGTTTTATTTATTTCTGAGAGAGAGGGAGACAGTGTGAGCAGGGGAGGGTCAGAGAGGGAGGGAGATACAGAATCTGAAACAGGCTCCAGGCTCTGAGCTGTCTGTCAGCACAGAGCCCTACGCATGACTCAAACCCATGAACTGTGAGATCATGACCTGAGCCGAACTCGGTCCATGAATGGACTAAGCCACCCAAGAGCCCCTTAAATCCCTCTTCTTAACAAAATGGCCAGTTGACTGTCATATATCTATGGAGTTTGCCTGAGAACAACTACAAAAACATTTTCTTTCTTAATTTCTTAATTCTTCTTTTTTCTACTATGTAGGAAAATCAGAATGATTCTCTAGGTGGAAGCAGTGACATTTATTGTTTATAATAAAACAAACGCTAATCCTTATCCTACCAGGAAAATAAAAGAAATAGCTAGAGTTAAATGGCCAGATTATCACATTGTCCATTTCCTTAAGCAGATACCTGTTAGTCTATAGAGCATACCTTAATATTTCTACTAAAGTACTTTTATGTGTCTAATGTGGCATGTTTAAAATAAAAATTGATCTAAAATTTTTTCTTTATTCATTAAGAATAAAGAATTTATTGGAAAGTTATTAAGTATTGGGCACTGGGTTAAACTCTAGACATACGAGTCCCAAATAATACACACTCCCTGTACTTCTAGAGGGAATATACTACTTACTTTGGGAAATGAACAAATAAGACTAGATAGATGTCTATTGATTTGTGAAAAGAAAAAAGTACATTCAGAGAAACTGCAGTGTATGCATATTAAATCTTTCTTGGTTTTTTTTCTTTTTTTAACCTCATTACTTACCACTGTTTGCATGATTGAAAAGTACTGAGTGAAAGTTTTAGAGCACATGTTAGTTCATGAAGGACAAAGAAGAAAAAGTTGTAAGAAATATTTAATTAAAGACAATGACTCCTAGGACAGACTTCTTGGCAGTAAAAAGGTTACATATTGGTCTTGATTCCAATATGACATTGCTCCAAAATGTCTGGGTTTTTTCCCTTTATTTTTTTAGTCATAAAATCCACTAAATATAGTAATTTAGATGAACAAATATCTGTTTTCAAATCAGAAATACTCCTGGGATAATTATTAATCCCATTAGGGAAAAAAAGGAATGAAGCTACATTGCTTTCTTGCTGTAACTTGACATTAGCAACATTAAAAAAATTGAACATGTTGGTGGGAAAGGAGAGGCAGATAATTTGGGAATAGTGTAAATTTTGCCAAGAATGGGTCAGACCAGGGTAGTTCTTCAGGGTGGTTTAGAGCTTATGAGGTCTCATGAGAAAACAGAGGAAAAGCAGAGCTGGAAAGGGGAAAAGGCTATCATCAATGGAATCAAAACAAAACTGGCCAGAAAAGGAAGAGGCCATTTTCTCCTCATATCCTTTCTCCAGAGACTGGGCAGTAATAGGCACATAATGTCAGCCAAATAATGGGTTAAAGCAGCTATTTGTGGGCTTGCTTGGGAAACACTAACATTTAACCTAGTTTATATATAAAAATATGTTCTTAGTCCCAAACAACTGACTCATAACTGCACTTTTGGAATACAATCCATTCATAAATTGTGGTCTCCTCCTATAATTACATTCAGACAAAAACCCTGTGACTCATAAACAAATTAAACAAATAATTTCCTTCCCAAACATCTGTTAGTATGAATTGAAATCTTGTACACCAGCCACAAGATGCCTTATAATAACATGTGTGGTACAAGCTTAGCATATGAACAACATGAAATCATGAGTTCTTATGGACCTGGTTAGTCATGATTAACCATTTATTCATAACCTTTTCCCAAAGATTTTAGTGGGGACTTTCTTAGAGCAGTAGATGGTAACTTCGTTTCTTTCTTAGACAATCTGGAGGAAACATTATTTTTGAAGATAATAAAGTCTTGAACTATTACTAATGACCTTATCTTTCATTTTATAATATTCTCCCAAATCCATTACATTTTTATCGTTTAAATTAATTAAATCCATTTGAAGTAGCGACTCTACTGCAGAGAATAAATCTAATAGTTACTTACTGTCACAGATTTAGGAGGTAGTTAATTCCAGATAACATAGATATAAAGTAAATAAAGAATGTTATTATGCAGAATGTTTAACTAAATTAATAAGGAGCCAACTCTCTGGAATTATTTGCCAAAGCCAACATTCTAATGTGATAATGAGAAAAAAAACAGGTATTATGTCATATGATAATAATCCTCATTAATATTCAGTGCTCATAATATTCTGGATCTGTTCTGTGACTATATGGAAATATATTACTTAATTCTAAGAAAAATCTATACAGATTTATGACAGTCTTAAAGTGAAGGAAATGAAAGAGAAAAAGATTAAGCATCTTGTTAAGGTTACATAGCTAAATGGCTCAAGTTTATACAGCTAAGTGATAGAGTATATGTACATCATTAATGTGAGTAAAAGAAATATTTTATGTAATTGTTGAAAACATAGATGATACAGCAAAGCATACTTTAGGCAGTTTAGAAGCTTATTGTGGAATTTAGGATTTTACTTTGTTACTTTATGTCCAGGAGCTCCTAACTTCAAAGGCTGTATTATAGAGATTATTTTTCTACACTTTTATGTTTAAGAGCCCCTTTATTATGTTAAAGAAAAAATCATTTGGGTCTTTCAGATAAAATGCACTTTTGCAGATTCTGTAGGAATTTTGTAGGAATTCAGGAAGAGAGGAAGGTAAGAAGGAGAGAAGGAAGGAAGGAAAGTAAGGAGACCTAATGAAAATAATTATTTAAGTTGTTTCAAAGTAGACATGTCTCCTCAATGCCACACCCACTCAGGAAATTAACAAATAGCTGTCATACAGTGTAGTAGAGAACAATTGTCATAACAATATATGTAGGGGGCCTGGGTGGCTCAATTAGTTAAGCTTTTAACTCTTGATTTCAGCTCAGGTCATAATCTCACCATTCTTGAGTTCAAGCCACACAGTGATAGTACAGAGCCTGCTTAGGATCCTCTCTCTACTCCTCATCTGCTCTCTCTCTTTCTCAAAAATAAATAAGTAAACTTAAAAAAAAAAGGATATATGTAAATAAAGTGAGCAAAGGCAATAAAATACATGCAGATACCAACCCAGAGAAAAAAAGGCCTTGAAAGATGAATATATTTAGCTAGTTAAGACATAGACATGCTAATCTACAAATTACATGGGAAAGTACTGGCAATCAACCATACCCTATATCATGATACCCATTTCCTCAGTAGTGCTGGAACTTTAAAATTTTTCCTCCTTTTTTACATCCTTCCTGCTTTTTTTAAAAAAAAGCTTTTGTGATCCCTTGTTCAGTCACTTTTCACATAAATATTTATCAACATTTTTACCCTTTCTTTTCAATATCCTTTATTCTTCCTTGGTATAGTTATATGATGGAATATAATGTAACAATGAGAATGAACAAACTATACCAACATGAATGAATCTCACAAACATAATGTTGATCATAAGAAACCTGACAAAAAAAGAGAATCTATTGTATGTTTTCATTATCATAAAATTAAAAGGCAAGCTAAACTGAAGTATGTTGTTAGAAGGTAGGATAGTGTTGCTCTGGGCACAGGTGGAAGGTAATGTTACTGAAAAAGAACACAGGAAGCTTCTGAGGTTACGCATAACTATCTGAGTTCACTTTAAAAAATTCACAAAACTCTACATTTATGATCTGGCCACCTTTCTATTAGTATACATCAATAGAAAGTTATATTAAAAGAAATCAGATGAAGGGTTCCTAGGTGGCTTAATCAGTTAAGTATGTAACTCTTGATTTTGGCTCAGGTCATGATCTCACAGTCATGAGATCAAGCCCTGCATCAGGCTCGGCACTGAGCTTGGTGCCTACTTGGGCTTCTCTCTCTCCCTCTGCCCCTCCCTTTCTCACTTCTCTCTCTCTCTTTCTTTTAAATAAATAAATAAATAAATCTTATAAAAATAAATCAGATAAAATTTTAAATATAAAATTTCTACACAAAGTCTTTTTTTAAGTTTATTTCTTTATTTTGAGAGAGCAGGGGAGGAGCGAAGAGAGAAGGAGAGAAAGAATCTGCAGCAAGCTCTATACTGCCAGTGCAAAGCCCAATGTAGGGCTCAATCCCACTAACTGTGAGATCATGACCTGAGCTGAAACTAAGAGTTGGACACTTAACCGACTTAGCCACCCAGGTGACCCTGTAAAGTCTTGTTCTCACAGGGCATAGATGCTAACGCTGTCTTTACAAAATTATTGTGAGGAACTCTGAAAACAGTGCATATTGAACATTATTATTAGAAAGTAACAGGCAAATATCCACGAAAAATGAATTTTTAATTTGCTTTAATATGCTACGTTCTCTAAGAAAGTTTAAAATATTCCAAATATTCAAATGTATTATAGTCTAAATTTATGAATAGAGTCATAAAATAAACCAAGGGAAAAAATTAAAGAGAGTCTAGCCTCAAACTGCATTAAAAATACTGCACAATATCTAATGCTTGCACAGTAAGAAAATGATTATGTCCTTAAAGATTCCACTTACAAATGAAAGATAAAATGCTTACTCACAGCTAGAGAAAATAACCTAGTATGCACATAAAAATGAAAAAGTACATAGTTGTGCTTCAGTTAAAATTTTACATTGTGTTTTATTAAATATGGCCTCGAAATTCTTTGAGGATTTTGCTTCATTTGCATAAAACCATCTTAAATGCCTCAATAGTTATTCAGTAGCTATTTACTTAGGTTTACAATGGATGCTAACAGATTTACTTTGAATTTTAAAAAATGGGTCAATCAATACATATTTCCTGAGTCCCAATTATGTTATGCTGTGAATAAGATTTTAGTGGCATGTTAAATGAGAAATTTAGACTGAGACCCAATGGAGATAATTACAGCATTCCAATTACTGACTAACATATCAAATCATAGAAATTAAATATCTAAAGCCAGTTTGGTGATATTTAATCCCCTTTCCCACAGCTAGAACATAAGGGTTGCAGATTTAAGGAAACATTTAGAAGGGTGCTATTTGTGTTCTGGAAGTAATACCTCTTCCTCCAGAGGGAAGGAGTAAGGGGTGTCTTTTCTTCCTTTTAGCCTAATGAGAGGAGTTTCAACAGGCCTTGCAGGGAATGAGATGTGGGTCCCCAGTGTCTGGGAGCATGCTGAACTGGTGTGTAACACCCACTGGAAAAACCTAAAGCAACTTCATGCTCACCTTACACAAATCAGAGAGACAGGATTAAAAGAATGTATATGTATAAGTATGCTTGTATTTATAAATTTTAGTTATATGTGTCATTTTAAATATCTGATTTACTTTTTTTTTCAGTGAGATAGCTAAAAACTGGTATTTTATTTTGCCTTGTTGCATTTTGTTATATAAAAGCAAAGAGCACATAGGGAAGAGGAATGGGGGGGAGAGGAAAAGGGGGAAATATAATCAGTGTTTTACTAACAGTCAATTTACTAATAAATGGTGAATAAAAAGAAAAATAGTGCATTTTTAAGAGGATAAGGCAAATGAACCCTGAAATCCTCAGAGAGACGAGAAATCACACTGAAGAACTACATCAGTCAAAGCAAATTATTTTTCCCAGAATCCTTCATTTGGAATTCTAATGTAATTGAAACAAGAGGGTGGCAGTGGGGTCTGTAACAGCCAATAGTGGTTTGAAAATAATCCATAACGATCAACCTTGCAGAAGACAGAAGGGCAGGATCTGGTGAAACCTTAATTTCATTGAGTCCTATGCTTACAAAAACCCAAGAGAAGAAATTTTGCACAATTTGCCATGCTGGACTTAGACTCTCAGCATGTTTGGTCAGGAGGGAACCTTAGACGTTGTAAAATCTAACCTCCAACTATGTTCATATTATGATTGGAGGAAATAACTAGTTGTGCTTGATATCTAATAACATACAGTAAATGGTAAGAAACTTTTTTTTTAATGTTTATTTATTTCTAGGAGACAGAGAGAGAGACAGCGTGAGCAGGGGAGGGTCAGAGAGAGAGGGAGTCACAGACTGAAACAGGCTCCAGGCTCTGAGCTGGCAGTCAGCACAGAGCCCGACGCGGGGCTCGAACCCACGAACCGCGAGATCATGACCTAAGCGAAAGTCGGACACTTAACCAACTAAGCCACCCAGGCACCCCGGTAAGAAACTTTTATGATGGTTCTGAGATAGTTATGTCTACTTCAAGCGGACAGAATAAAAAGGGAGAGGAAGTGACAACAATGATACCAACCTAGGAGAAAATGAGGTTTTGCTCTAAGAGTATCTACCTACCTGTCCTGGGAGGTTGAACCCTTTATGCGAAGGTTAGCTCAGGAGGTGCAGGTTCTATGTATCTGCAAGAAGATACATTCATAACAAAACTCGCCTAGGGCCAAAAATCAACCCATTCAGGTAGGATTGACAGAGAATATAAAACACATAGTTACATTTCAGTTTCAGATAAACAACGTTTTCTTCTTTTAGTAGCGATGTGTCTCATGCAATATTTGGAACATACACTAAAAAAATCATTTGCTTTTTATCTGAAATGAAAATGTAACTGGGTTTTCTGTATTTTCATTTGCTAAATCTGGGAGCCCTGCATTCAGGGCATTTCCTGGGGAGCAGGAATGTAGTTGGGACTAAGCACAAAAGCAGATACCAGTGTTTCTAAAGGCTCCCTGAGAAAGACAATGTCTTCAATGATTGGGTGGTTACGGAAGAATATTTTTTTCTTATTTTTTAAATAAAATTTATTGTCAAGTTGGATAACATACCATGTATACAGTATGCTCTTGGTTTTGGGCGTAGATTCCTGTGAGTCATTGCTTACATATAACACCCAGTGTTCATCCCAACAAGTGCCCTCCTCAATGCCCATCACCCCCTTCCCCTCTCCCATGCACCCTCCCATTAAGACTCCAACATCTCAGGGGCGCCTGGGTGGCTTAGTCGGTTAAGCGTCCGACTTTCGCTTAGGTCATGATCTCGCGGTTCGTGGGTTCGAGCCCCGCGTTGGGCTCTGTGCTGACTGCCAGCTCAGAGCCTGGAGCCTGTTTCAGTCTGTGACTCCCTCTCTCTCTGACCCTCCCTTGCTCACGCTGTCTCTCTCTCTCTCCTAGAAATAAATAAAAACATTAACAAAAAAATTAAAAAAAGAAAGACTCCAACATCTCAAAAATTATCTATGCCAATATCTACAAACTTTAAAAACATTTTCTTATATTTAACTATGGAGTAAGACTATGCCATTTTCCAGATATCTTTCAAGAATTCTGGGGGGTAAAAAAGAATATGTCAATAATCAATACAGCAATTTTCTGTTAAAATAAATACCTGAAGAAAAAGTAATTATAAGACAGTGATGTGGCCATTACCAAAAAAAAAAAAAAAAAGTCATTGTCCTTCCATTTAAAATTAAGTGCTCTCACCACATAATAGATACCTGGTTAGGTTAATACAACAGGTTTTAAATCAATAATCTGTCAAGTAACCTTCAATTCTTGCCTTTTAAGAAGGTTATAGTCTTTCTTTTGTTGACTTTTTTGGGTGCTTCACAGAGAACATGAAATAGAGTAATTATGAGGTTGAAGTAATTCCAACATAATGATTTCTACTCATATTCTCTGTCCCAACCCATGTAGTTGCTTCATTATAATATAAATCTGTCTTAATTATTTGATTATTTAGAAAAATACAAAATGATGATGAGACAAAATAGATCAGTAATGTCCCATGTGTCATTACTCTTTTTCTTTGACATTTTTGGTTCAATGTAATATGAGCTTTGTTTGTCTTTACAGGATGGTTTAGGTGCTTTTGGACATTGTAGTAAAGGTGAGAAAGGGAGAGAGTTAGGATTCTTTTAGGTTCCAAGTTTGGACCGGATTAGTCCAGGTGGGTGGTAGTCACTATGTTGGCCTGCTACAATTAATTAACTGGCAGCCAATGATAAGGTGAGAAACTCTGTTTTAGATTTTAAGTCACAGTTCTCCATCCATCTTCACATTAGCACAATAACTCTATAAGCTAGATTAACAATGAACAAACCACGGTTTAAAGTGTTTAAGTAAATTCTGGTAATTGCACAGCCTGACAGCAGCCTTATAAAACTTCATTCCTGATCTTCCCATGTAAGAAGTCAAGCTCTTTAATCACAGTGTTTTCTAACCAGTCTCTTATGATTTTTTTTTCACTTGACAGCTTCAGAAAAATCCAATTTGTTTTAAATTCTTACAGGATTGAAAATTCTATGAATACATGAGTCCCTAACGACTGGGAGGAAGGTGGGGAGTATAACTATAAAGGGGTAGCATGTAGGAGATCTTTGTAGTGATGCTGTAGTTCTGCATTGGTCATCATAGGATTTTCCAGGACATAAAATAGCATAGAACTTTATATGTGTTTCATCAATATCAATTTTCTAGTTTTGACATAATACTATAATTAGGTACATTGGGGAAACTGGATGAAAGTTACACCAGACCTCTTTGTACTATTTTTATAACTTCCTGTGAAGCTCTGATTGTTTCCAAATAAAATGTTTAGCAAATTACCCTCTTCATCTCATAGTCCTAGCAATTGAGATGACAGGTGACTTTCCAATCCTCATGCCAGACACAGCTTATTCTCACCTTTATCTTACAGACATTACCAGGGAATTTTCAATGTCTACCAGTAAGCAGAAAGTGTTAGGAGCCCCTGGAAAACCTTGACATAAGAAAAGTCATTTTAGGCCGCTCACTGTCTTGTGACCTATGCCTGGCCAGTACTACTTGCCCAAAGCATATTTCTTGCAGAACTTCCTAGGATATGGAGAAGATTAGACCCTAGTAGATAATGATTTTAAGGGAACAAAAGAATGTATGAATAAATAGCCCCTTTCAGGCAAGCAGATAACCTACTCATCTGGGACAATAAATCAGTGTAAACTCACAGTACTGGTTCAAAAGTAAAGATTTACCCACCTTGTTGAGTTACCTTTGCAAGATTTAAACCACTTTAAATAGCTCAATATTGAGCACTCAAATATTGAACCAACTAAAGCCAGAGACTTGATGTTAACCCTTGCCAGCTGTCATGATTTCAGTCTGGACTGTCACCTTAATATGACTTTTGCCCCAATTCCATGCTTAATTCCCCATTGCACTAGTCCTATCATGAATATGTATACACCCTCAGTTTGAAGCTTCCCTAACTTTGTTGCTTATGAAGATTCTTCTTTGAGAAATATCCCCAGTGTTTTCTTTTTTACTTCTTGCAAGTAAAACCCTCCCTTAACCTGTTTTTTGGCTTCGTTGTCTTTTGGTTCAACACACTTTCAGGTAACAAACCTAAAAGTTGAATCTGTGGGGGTGGGGGGGGAATAATTTTTCCTGTATCTTTCTAGATTCTTGGTTGAGACACCGTTGTAATAAAAAGACAGATTAACAAGGGAGAAAAAAACTTAATAATATATATACTTAGGAGCATATATACAGGACAAACCCAGAAAGACTGAGCCACTCCCTGAAACAGCCCAAGGCACTATATTAGATACCATCTTCAACCAAAACCAAAAGATGTTGAAGGAAGGGGAAGCCAGTTGTGGGAAATTATCAGGAAAAGCACAGTAAACAAAGATAAAATTGTTAGGCAGATTTAAGTCTTTGCCTTCTCCATTGAGAAAAATTTCTAGAGATTTAGTCATCCTTCTCTTCCTGGTACAGAGAGGGAGAAGCCTTTACAAATGGAGATTTATCTTATAAATGTATGTATCTCTTAAGAAAAGGTAACTTCTACTGGGTTTTCAGAACTTCTCTTGGGTCTCCCATTTCTTAAAAATAACCAGCTCCATATAATCTTTATGCCAAAAAGGCATATATTTTAAGGTTGCAATTTATGCTTCCCTTTCAAGTCATACTAGAATCTTTGTACATTCTGATTTTAACTGCCAAGGGAATATTAACCCTGCAACTGGCCTTTCATATATTCAATATGGCACACTGTTATGGGTTGAATTGCGTCGCCCAAAATGATACATTGATGTCCTAATTCCTTGTACCTTGGAATGAGAGCTAATTTGGAAATAGAATGATTGCAGATTTAATCAAGTTAAGATATTTGATGAAGGTACTTGGTCAGGGTGAAGTGTCCTTATCAGAAGAGGAAAAAAGACAAAGAGGGAGAATACCATGTTACAACAGAGACCAATTTTGAAATGACGCATCCTCTAAGCCAAGAAACTCTAGGGATTGATAGTCACCACCCAAAGCTTAGACAAGGTAAGGTAGTATTACTACTCTCCAGAGCTAGCAGAGAAGCATGACCATGCCTACACCTTAAGTTTAGACTTCTAGCCCCCAGAACTAAGTCAATAGAGGTCTGTTGTTGTAAACCATCTAGCTCATTGTAGTTACAGCAGCCCTAGGAAACCAATACATGCCAGGAGGTCCATAAATTTGCCCCAAAGTACCATATTACTGTTTAGAAAAGAATATTCATTATAGAGAAAATGAAAAAAGAATAAAAATACATTATTTGATTCTTTGACCTGTAGTAAAGCAAATCCTTTCAAACAGGGTGTAAAAAAAATTTTTAAGCATAATTAACACATGCTTTTTTCATGTAAGGAAAAGGCAAAATAGAAGCTATAACATTCTGAATACTATAACTTTTATGATACTCTTTTTAGCTGGGTTCACATTTTGTCTAACACAATACTAATCATGGGACAAATACTTTTTAAAAAACAGAAATCATTTATTGTTTATGAGATGTTAGTTTTTTAATCAGGACCTTTAATTGAATATTTTCTCCTCACACACACAGAATTATGCATCTGTAACAATAAAATCACAGCAGTTTGTTATATTATGAAAATGTGTTTGTTAATCAAAGAAAACATCAAGTTAATGTATTGTGTTGTGTTAATGTTTAGCTAATGGATACATTTTGTATTATGTGAGCATCTGCTGTGAGGCTTTTGTTAAAGAACTTTTTCAAAGAATTGCTGATTAAAATTAAAGCTACTGGATTTCAGTAGTTTCATGCAAATCTCTTAAAGGAAAAGGTATACTCCCTAAAAATCTAAATCCTTTCTTTGATTAGCTCAGCAAAAGGAATGACTTTCTGACAGGGTGGAGTGGCACACATTTTGATAGACATGTTTAAGTGCACATAAAAATTAGTTCTTAAGAAATGGTTACAATAAATGACCTGATTCATTTCATAAATAATAATTAAACTTAATGCTAGACTTTTGATGGTAAAAAATGCATCCTGATAATCCCTCATATTTGCATGAGTGTTAACAGATCACCAAATGCTTTTGTATAAATCACCTCGACATTGTCAGCAACATGGGAGTCAGTGGGTGTTCTCTTCTTTGGCTGATGAAACTGCACTAGAAGAGTAATGTGACTTTTTCAAGATATCTCAACTAACGAAAGGCAGAGATTTTACACTTTAGTACTAGCGCTTTTCATTTCTGTATAGATGGCTATCAACCTATCATTGTCTTACATTCTAATATGCTGTTATCTGACGAAAATGCTCTCTCATTTTTTTCTCTCTCTCTCCAATTACACTTGTTCTCCAGGGACATTTAAGCAACACCTCTTCTTGGATCATTGTTCTATTGTCCCAGCTGTCCCACTGGCTAAATCTTCTGTCTAACTGTCAGCAAACCCTTTAACGTGAATAAATTATTATATTTGATTCTCTCAATCATTGTATCTAGATAACCAATCACTGCAGGACAAAATTATACAACTTGGAAATCAGAATCACTACAAATTACAAATTAAAAAAAAAAAAGTTTGGTTATTTTTGAGAAAGAAGCACTAGTGGGGGGGGGGCAGAGAGAGAGGGGGAAAGAGAGAGAGGGACAGAGGATGTGAGGCAGACTCTGCACTGACAGCTGTAAGGCTCAAACTCACGAACCATGAGATTATCTTGAACTCACAAACCATGAAATTACCATGACAGACCATTGGCCTAAATTGGATACAAAGAAATTGAGGACATTACATGAGTGGGGTAAAGTAAGACAATGGTTGAATTAATGTATGGTTACATCTTTTAAATGCTTTTAAATAATGAGGCTGTGTATGTGTGCATGTGTGTGTGTGTATTTTTGTTATAATTAGATGCATCATTTTCCAAACATCAGAGGGTGCCTGCTAAGTGACATAATTCAGGAATATGGAAAAAACCCACAAGTCTTATTCTTATGTATTGCGTATTTTCAAATATGTGAGAATTTTGGCTTTTAGACTAAGGTATTCCAATCTTAACCTACCGTAAACTGTCTTGATCATTTAGCTGTCTTTGTCTGAATTTATATCTTTTCATTTACATCTTTCATTAGTGAAATAACAGCTGTTCTATCATTTCTTCTTGTTAAGACTTTGTTTGCTACTTCGTTTTTAACAACAACATAGTCAAAAGAGAATTTCTTAAAATATGCATCATCAGGTAAGCATAAATAAAAATGATCTCTTTAACACATAAATAAATATTATTTATTTATAGATATAAACATTTAATTTATTTTATAAGTATATAAACATAAATAAAAATTACCTCTCTAACACAAAAGTTTTAATTGTTAAAATTTTAATTTAGGGGCGCCTGGGTGGCTTAGTCGGTTAAGCGTCCGACTTTCGCTTAGGTCGTGATCTCGCGGTTCGTGGGTTCGAGCCCCGCGTCGGGCTCTGTGCTGACTGCCAGCTCAGAGCCTGGGGCCTGTTTCAGTCTGTGACTC